>NW_019100952.1:0-21041 GCF_001856785.1 Myzus persicae | reverse complement strand
TATTTAACATATAATATTAATTACGTTTACAATATGATGCTATTACATATTATTTTCTTTAAAATTTCAAAATTAAGGCACATCACCATGGTTAGATTGTGTGTGATCTGCGGAAACGTCGATGGTGTTGATGGAGTTTCGTTGCACAGGTTACAATAAATTTATTAACAATTCATACTAAACTTACACTAAAACTACTCATAATGTAATGGTTAAATTAGGTTTCCACCGAATGACCGCCGCAGACGTCAGTGGGTGTTGATTGTCGAGAACTGTGGTATAAATGCACAACAGATTTTGGCCAACTCAAAAGTGTGCTCGAGACATTTCGTACTAGGTCGTGATTATGAAGGAGAAAGACAAGAGCGGTGCCATCTTTAGTGAGTGTATTATGACTATTTTTATTAGGTATTCCAATGACACTGTTACAATACTACACCAAACTACACATAAACCCAACTTAGACTGTAGCAGTTGCATTAAGTTAATAATTATTATTACATAATGCCCCATATGGTGTCATTTATTTATTAACATATAATGTCATGCTTATAGACACAATGGATTAAATTACTTTACATTGAAATACCAATTGTTCAATTCATATTACTATTCAAATATGATAAAGTATTTTTTCTTATAATTTAATTGAAATAATCATAATAATACTTTTGTTCTTTTTACACTTACATTTATACACCACGTCTATGTGTATCTTAAATGTATTGTTTCATTATTATCAGTAGGGATATATTCTCTAGGCTACAATTCATTTTATTTATGTAAAATAATTACTTACATTATTACAGCTATAACTATTCAACAATTGCTGCTATTGTCCTTTATTCGGTCTGCAATGCAATTCACTATAACGTGTAGTTTAAATGTTACTAACTAATTGATTACAATATGCTCTCCACACTGTTTTTTATTTATTCAAAATGTGCTGTACTTATTACGTTCCCTATCGGTGAGCAATTTTTATATGCTTATAATAAGTCACGTGTTATTGATATGTAGTCAATCATTATAATATCACATAGGACACATATGTTGAATGCTTATAATCTTATAACATTTGAGATGCTACTATTCAACTTTATTCATTCTTTAGTGTAATTCACCATTACATGGACCTTACATTTTACTAACTAATTGATTGCACCATACTCTCTATGCACAGTTTTGAATTTATTTAATTATAAAATTGTTGTACTTATTACACTCTTAATTGGTAAGCTGATTTTTATATGCTTATTAAATCACATGTCATTGATATGCAGTTAAATATCATCATAATAATAACACATACAACACAGACGTTGAAAATATAAGCTGATAATATTTGAGATTGTTATTATGCACTCATTACAACGGACTTCCTTTGATACTGTAGGTAGTTCAACCACTCCTTGAGATTGCGACACCAGGCGGTCAACTGGAAGCAGAAGTGGCAATCCCCGGTAACAACGGGATGGAGATAGAAGTTGTCGAAGTCCAAGTGGAAGACGTAATGATGCACCTAGCTGAAGAAGAAATGCTACCAGAGGAAGTGGTACAAGATGACATTGAGTATGTGGATTTACTTTCTGCTGACGCAGAGGCAGAATTTGAATTCAGGGATGCACTTGACGTTTTACTACCAGACGTCAATGAAGAAGTTAGTAAATACATCTTATTAAAATCAAAATAAACAATTAAAACATTATATTCTTAATAACTGTGCATTTTAATTGCAGTTCGTACCGATTCCTCCTGTTGTACCGAGAGCACGTGCGCCCATGAGAGACCGTCCGGCTGGCATTCAACACGAACTTCCAGATCGGCATGACATAGGACCATTGAATATTGTCTGCCCACACTGTGGTGCCCGCCATTTCTCCGGCGAGCTTACTTCAACGGGTCATTTTTCTACGTGTTGCAATAATGGTCAAATGGCTGTTACAGGAGACCGTGTTTTGGGTCCACCACCAGAGTTATTAATTCGTTTGTTGGTTGATGATTTGCAGGTAGCAAAACACTTTCGGAAAGAAATCCGCCGGTACAACAACACTCTGGCATTTGCGGCTTTCTTCACTGATCTGAGCCCAAGACGTTTGCCTGGACAGGGACCAAGAGTATTCTTCGTTCACGGGCAAGTGTATCGTAGGATTAGTAATGATGTTGTCAGAAATGAACTAATGCAACCAAGGTATTGTGAGTTGTACTTTATTGAATCCGGGACAGCAAATCACATTCGCATGGCACAACAGCCACGTGAACGACCACTATTGGAGAACTTGCTTGCAGACTTAGACAGACTGTTGCGGCGAATCAATCCATTTGCAGTGGCTTTCGAGTAATATATATTGCTTTAAATTATTAACATATACATAATCTAGCAAAATGCGTGCATCACACTCATTAACAAACTATAGTTGTAAAATCAAATCAAAATATTACTTCAAGTTGTAGTGTATTGAACACACATTACATTAGTATAGGTATTGCACTTTTACGTATTTCTATATGATACAACGAATAACTTTGGTTAACATTGCATTGAATACATATTCGTGTAGACAGTAGTGCAACATTTTTGTTTAAAAATTTATAGTTTACATTATAATTATTACTCACTCATAAAAAAAACCTATTTAAGTTTAAACGTTAAGATTAAACTCCAACAGCTCCTTACAATTTCATATTAAGTATACTATTAATATATATATATCACATGTATATAACGATACACATATATATTGATTTTACTTTTTCTGTGTACATTTCCATTACAATGTGCATTGCACCTAAGCGACATTTTTACTTAATACTTCTATGCAAAATTGCATTTCATAGTTATCAGTATGTGTGCTTAGTAATATGTCTTTAACAGTATCTGTACATTTCAGGATTACATAAAATATACTGTGCTGTAATATTTATCAGATTGCACTTGCCTATGGATAACATATTTTATTCTTTATACTTCTACTGTACACACATGTGGATACATCATGTGGCTTTAATAATAACACAATATTATTTTCTTACAGAAACATGCGACAAGTATGGCAAAGNTTAATAATAACACAATATTATTTTCTTACAGAAACATGCGACAAGTATGGCAAAGGGAACAAGATGCTGCTGCAGCCAATCCAATGTTGCAACCGAAAAGGGTGACCATGCACATCGTCGCCGACCCGAACAATGACCCACGGCGATACAATCAACCAGCTGCTCATGTGAACGAGGTAGCAGTTGTCTTTGTTGGTGAAGATGGTCTACCACCAGGGAATCTCGATCTGGTCATCTATGACTCAAACCCAGTTGACCCAAATCACCGGATGCAAAGCATATCAGCTGGCTCACCTCATGCAGATCCAATGCTCTTTCCACGTGGAGAAATCGGCTGGCATTACAACTTGCAACAAGAGGGAGTCCGCCAGAACGCAGTGCGTGTTCGGAACTCTATCAGAGAGTTTGCTTCTTCTCGCTTGGCCATCAGATACACAGGAACCAATAGCAATGGGAATGAAGGCCATACGTTTAGTTTATTACACGCAGGTGGTTTTTTGTTACAGCCGTACATATGTGATCAGTACGTTCGCGTGGAAGCGAACAATCTACGTTACATCCGAGACAACCAGAAAGCACTCTTTGCTGACGCCTATCAAGGCCTTCTGGACCATATTAACCAACAGCTCCGCCTGGACGAAATCGATCCGGTCGGCCGCAGGACAATTCTGCCTTCGACGTTTCTAGGTGGTCCTAGGTACATGAAACAATGTTACCACGACGCAATGTCCCTTGTGCGTAAGTACGGAAAGCCGGACTTATTCATAACATTTACGTGTAACCCTAGGTGGCCAGAGATAGTAAATAACATTCTGTGTTGGTTGAAGGCAACCGACAGGCCTGATTTGGTTGCAAGGGTGTTTCACGCAAAACTGAAGGAGCTAATGCGTGACATCACGGTTTACAAACAAACACGTTCACCGCCCAAGACCTTTTTGAAAATCTTAGGACAAACCCAAACCTAATATGGTTCATTTCTAGTTCTAAGTACTTATACATTTATAGTTTTGACCTTGAAAATTCGTTTTTACCATTACTTCCTTTTTTTTAAGGCATGTCACATATTTGTGACATGGGTTTATATGAACAATTTTTATTACACAAAACCCAATGTCACACATAGTTGACATTGGATATTTTATTCTTTTCATGTTCAAAAGTGTTAATATACCAAGTTAATATTTATTTATATTAATTAGAATAATATAAATAAGATACATCAGGATTAGAAAAATAAACAAATTGTTATAAAATTTAAAAAATAATAATAAAGTCAACATATTATAAAAATTAAAAATCAACCCGTTATATAAAACAAGTACAATTCAAATAAAAAACAAAATTTAAAAAAAAATCAACCCGATAGATTAAATAAACAAATCATTATAAAATAATAATAATAAAGCAACATATTATAAAAATTAAAAATCAACCCGTTATATAAAATAAGTACAATTCAAATAAAAACAAGTACAATTCAAATAAAAAACAAAATTAAAAAAAAATCTATAACTGTTCCTTTTCCCTTGTAAATTATAAAATTCAATAAAAAACTATCAGACGAACAAAGTTCATAAAATTGTATGCCATATTTATGGGGCTTTGTTAGGTATGTATTGTCGAAAGCTTAGCCTTCCTCTCCATAACATCATAGATTCGTCCAAAGACAAATTTTGTTTCGGATAATATTTCGTTTGGACATTATTTATGATATGTTTTGTTACATTATATATTTCATGTAGACGGTCAGATATGTCCGCTGATCTAGAGTCGTAAAAGCATAAAAATCTTAAAATGAGTTCGTAACGATGACGACTAATTGTTTTTCTGAAAATAGGGTGAAAATCTAGTTCAAACTTAGATCAATATGTACTATGAGACGGAAATTTCAAGTATCCCATTACGATACTGAGACCAATAAATTTTTTTAGTTCGTCAACATCAATATCATGCCACCTATTAAGATTTGAATATCGGCTATGTCCTTTATTAATCACACTGTTTGCTCTTAAATTTATCCACGTAACAATATTTTTAAATAGTTCGTCGTCAAAAAATAGATTAAAATAACTGAAAGGTTCGGAATTTGGTACATTACACCTTAAGCCAGGACTCCCGGTAAAATCAACAAATTCGGGTTCGGTATTTATATCAAAATTCCATTCTGAATTTTCTAAATCAATACCATTTTCCACAGAATTACCGTCAGAGTGCTCACTTTCAGATTCATTACCTGGTGGCAGATACTCATCAGAACTACTGTAATCATCCTTGTTAATGTCTGAATCAAAACTGTAATTCAATATTTCATTGATTTGTTCAGGATCCATGTTTTGACGTTTTTTTACTCGCAAACGATAATATAAAGTTATTAGACAAATATAGTATCACCTTGATAACGATTTTCACGTGTTACCGAACAGTGATACCAAGTGAAAAAATAAATATAATAAGCAATGTAGAAAGAAAAAGATTATAAGATTAATTTCGATTATCTCGCTATCAGACACAGTAGTCTGTAGTCCGTGGTACTGGACTGTTGTGTTGTTCGTTTTAGTGTCCGTTATCGTGGTGCCTTTTGTACTATCATTAATTTTCAACGCTAATTATGTTGGCTTCTTCGCCGTCTGTTAGTAATGATGATAAATTTAATAAACTTATTGATATGTTCAACGATTTAAAAAGCTCGCAGAATAAAATCATAGTATCAATTAATTCATGCCGTGAGTCTATTAAGTCACAAGATAAAAAACTGTCCTCATTTGATTCAAAGTTTGACTTATTTTCCAATCAAATTACTTCGGTAATGGAAGAAAATAAGTCATTGAAATCTAGAATTGAGCAACTTGAATCTAAGCTATCATCCGTCGAACAATCTCAAAGCAATACCCACTCTACCGATCAAGAAAAATTATTCTCAGAATTTATGGACCGTCAATCCAGATCTCGTAACATTATATTGTTTAACTTGCCAGATCTCTCAACATCTAATGTTGTCCATAACAACGACGTTTCACTTATTGACGAGATGTTTAATATTATCGGCATATCTACCAAACCTCTGTCTGTTCATCGTTTGGGTAAGCCTTCGAATAAGCCTCGTCCTATTCGGATTGTTATGCCGTCACCGTCTGATGTTTTTCAAATTTTAAAAGTTAAACGGCAACTTTTAAATGTTGATAAATTTAAAACTGTTCGGATTTCATCTGACCAAACATTACAACAGCGTAAGTTATACTCCTTGGTTGCCTCTGAACTTAAAACACGCAAAGATGCTGGTGAAACCGACATATTTATTAAGTTCGTCAATAATTTCCCGACCATTTCAAAAAACGGTCAGCGAGCCCAACATTAGTTAATAAAATTTCCATCTACTATCAGAACATTCGAGGTATTAATACTAAATTGGATATGTTTACTCGTAATGTCTCTCTATGCAATTATGATATTATTATAATTACTGAAACCTGGTTATCTGACAATGTAATCAACGCGGAACTTGGACTTTGTCACCGTTACACTATTTTTCGATGTGATCGTTGCAGTACTCGTGATGTTATTACAAGAGGTGGTGGAGTGCTGATTGCAGTTAAGAACCTGTTCTCGTGCCGTCGTCTTCCTATCTTGGACAACTCAGTTGAGCAATTATTTATACAAATTAGTGAAAAATCTTTATCTTTATTTATAGGTGCTGTTTATATCCCCCCTTCTTCTGATATTAATGTTTACGACATACACTTTAATGCTATTGATGTTTTGTTAAATAATAACTGTCATTCGAAATTTTTAATTTTTGGTGATTATAATCTACCAAATATTAGTTGGCAATCTGTAAATGGTTCAATTGTCGCTTCAGGTGTTCGTGCCGGTTCTCTCGAATCTAATGTGTTAGCGCATTTGTCTTATCTAAATTTAATGCAATTTAATTTAATATATAATCGCTCCGGATCGTTACTTGATCTTATTTTTTCTAACTTGTTTGATATTAATGTAATTAACGAGAATCACACGTTATTACCATTAGATTCTATGTACCATCCGGCACTATCAGTTGATTTACCTATTTTACCATTTAAGTACTTAGAATATAATGAACAAATGTACGATTTTGTCAACTGTGATTATAATAGTATTAGATCTAATCTTGCTTCGTTGGACTGGAATGGCATATTCAATGGTCTAGATATTAATGATACAGTAAATATATTTTATGAAAACGTTTTTAAAATAATTAATGCCTATTGCCCGGTTAAAACTGTATATTTAAAAAAGCACCCTCACTGGTTCAGTAGTTCTTTAAAGAAATTAATTTTTGATAAAAAAATTGCTCATAAAACATATAAACAATCACCTAATTCATATAATTACAACAAATTTTCTAATTTACGTGCATGCTGTAAGGCTCAAAATAAAATTGATTATAATATTTTTATACAAAAAACTCAAAATTCTATTACTAGTAATCCTAAGTTATTTTGGAAATATGTTAATAGCAAACGTTCTACTCTTTCACTCCCAAACTCTATGTATTACAATAATGAAAATATTTCCGGTGGTAATGACATTACTAATTGCTTTGCTCAACATTTTTCCAGTGTCTTAAATATGCCGTCAGTTACAGAAAGTATTGTTGATTATTACAATACAAGTATTCCTTCTGTTGATTTAAATTCATGCACTCTGGTTATTAGCGATGTTTATAATGAGCTCAATGAAATCAATTATAGTACTTGTTCTGGTCCAGATAATATTTCTAACACATTTTTTATGCAATGTAAATTTGTTTTATCAACTCCCTTATTGATGATATTCAATCGGTCTCTTGCTATTGGAGTCTTTCCGGACCAATGGAAAATATCATATGTCTCTTCGGTTTATAAAAGTGGAGATATTAACCATGTAATTAACTATAGACCTGTCTCCATTATATCAATTATTCCTAAGATATTCGAGGGTATCGTATACAAGAAGATTAGTCCGCTCTTTAAAAATTTTATTATAAACGAGCAGCATGGTTTTATGTCAAGTAGATCCACTACTACTAATCTCTTGGTTTTGCAACATTTTATTTTAAATGCATTTAAATCAAATTGCCAAGTCGATGTAATATACACCGATTTTGCTAAGGCCTTTGACCAGATAGATCATAGTATTCTCATCAAAAAATTATTCCAATCCGGTCTCCGCAATCCATTCTATTATTGGCTAGTCTCTTTCCTATCTGGCCGTAAGCAGTACGTGAAATTTAAAAATTATAATTCTTATATTTACAATGTCACCTCTGGGGTTCCTCAGGGATCTCATTTGGCTCCTCTTCTTTTTAATATTTATATTAATGATATTAGTAATATCAACTCAAATATACTGCTATTTGCTGATGACGCTAAACTCTTCCGTATTATAAAAACTCCACTAGATTCTAAACTGCTTCAATATGATCTTGATAACATAAGCAATTGGTGTGACAATAATAAATTATACTTGAATGTTTCAAAATGTAAAATTATAACTTTCACTAGAAAGCGTGTGTCTATATTAAACAAATACTTTTTAAATGGTATTGAACTTGAACGAGTTAATCTAGTTAAAGATTTAGGTGTATATCTTGACTCCTCTCTTTCATTCAATGATCACCATGTCCATATTCAGAATAGAGCGTCATCAATGTTAGGCTTTATAATGCGTAGTTGTAATCATTTTGATAATCCTTTAGCACTAAAATCACTTTACTGCGCTTTAGTTAGATCAATTTTTGATTATAATTCAATAATTTGGTCTCCATACACACTAGGTCCAATTTATTCTATTGAGGCGATTCAAAATCGTTTCTTGAGACTTATATCCATCAAGTGTAATATTAAACGTTTGCCTCACACTTCATATGAACCATTGTTACTATATCTAAACATTGATACTCTTCAAAACAGAAGGATTAAAAACGATATTAGCTTTATATTTAAACTATTAAATGGATATATTTACTGTCCTGATCTTTTGTCAAATATATCATTTCTAGTTCCTGGTCATTCAACTAGACAGACAGACACCTTTTATGTGCCATTCCAGCGCACTTTATATGGTAAGAACGCCCCCTTAATTAGATGTATGCAACATGTCAATAATTTTAATGTCGATCTTTTTATTTGTTGTTCTGTGAGTTCATTTAATTTATATCTTAGAAATTTATTCACTTAAAATATTTTGTACCTCCACAACAATCATTATATATATATTTTATACTATTTTATATTCCACAATAACCATTATGTACATACCATTTTATGTTCCACATACTATTGTAATTGGGCTCGCCCGTTAAAAAATTAATAAATAAAAAAAAAAAAAAATTTATATTTCAGTGTACTGATCTTTAGTAATTAATGCTCGTGGAGTGGTGTGACGCGGTGTTTGGCTTCAGCCATAAACGAGTTCTGAGTGCCAGCACCTACCGGTGACACTGGTTACCGGATGGGTGACCACACGGGTTCTTAGTGACAAATTCTAGCCATACATACACGTGTTCTGAATCAATCGTATCCCACCTCCCCCAAAGAAAAAACTGGCTAATAATCCTACAGTTGATGTCATAAATTNTATTATTATTATCATCGTTATGAGTACATCTTAATTCTTTATTATATGATTTTTTTTTACATACTTATTGAGTTACTATTAATGTTGGTAAAATTATTTAAATATTTTTGTTTGCTCAAAATAAAAATCGTGTTGTTTTTCCTCAAATATAAAAAGGTAAAAAGTCCGCAATCGTGTTGTTTTTTCTCAAATATAAAAAGGTAAAAAGTCCGTAATCGTGTTATGTTTTTTTCAGGTAAAAAGGTAAAAAGTCCGCAATCGTGTTGCACCGTCGGTTGTCGGGGCCTTTGTGCAATAGTACCAGTCTGGATTCCTTCCATCGGGAAGGGAAGGTGGTGTTGGCCAAGCAGTTGTTGTAGACGCTGAGTAGGATGTTAGGCTTCCGGAGGAACACCTTGGCTAGAACCTCGTTGGGGATACCATCGGGGCCGGTTGCCTTACCGGGTGGAAGTCTTTTGCAGGCTTGGGCCAGTTCGGCCAGGGTGAAGTCTTCTACGGTTTCATCTTCTGCGGTTTCTGGTGGGTGGGGCTCGAGTGCCCAGTCCGTCGCTGGGGGGTTCGGGAAGAGGTGGTCGGCGATCTCCGACTCCATGCCGCGGGTTTCAATTCCTGTACGTCGACGACCGATGCGTTTGGTGACGACTTTGTAGGGAAGACCCCACGGGTCGGAGTCAACGGATCTGCATAGGTCGGACCAGCATTTAGCCTGGGAGGATCTTATTGCCTGCCGCAATATCTTTCTCTTGACCTTATATGCGGTTCGGTGAACATCCAGTTGTTCGTGTGGCTCTCGCCTTCTAGCTGCCCTGTGGTAGCTCCTACGCAGTCTACCGTATTCGTCGCGTAGCGTGGCAATTTCTTGGTTCCACCAGTGGGCTTGCCTTCTGCCGTGGGGCGGTGGTGCCCTGGGCGGCATGCATGCGTCGCAAGCAGATGTCAAGTATGAAATGTACTGGTCAGCAGCTTGGTCAGTGGGCGTCTTTTCATCAGTAGCGGGCAGAGGTGCTGTTGCCAGATGAGAAGTTAGTGCGTCTAAATTGAGCTGTCTGTAGGCTCATCCCCTGAGGCGTTCCGGGGGGTCGTCCTGATCAGGAGTCCGTTGAAACCGTTCTAGCCGGAACTGGATGTATCTGTGATCACTCGCCGATTCGACTTCGTCCATCACTATCCAATGGGTGAGGGCTAGGCAAGGTTGGCAGCGGTGGAACGTGACGTCGATCACCGACTCAGCGTTTATTCTGCTGTACGTAGGCTTGGTACCAACGTTGCCGACCAACAGGTCCAAACTAGCAGCTAGGTCAGCTAATTGGTCGCCTCTAGCATCATTCCGCGCTGAGCCCCACTCCTGCGACCAGGCATTAAAATCGCCTCCGATGATAACCGAGCAGTGCAAGTCTACCGAGCGAACAGACTGCTCGACGTCTCCCAGGAAGTTGGCGAAGTTGGCATTCGTGTCGTTCATGTAGCAGCTGTATATCCTAATGCCCCGTGACTGGATCCAGGCGAAGCCGCGACCCGCCCCGATCGAGTCAGGTACAAAGTCAGCGGTGGCCGTGAGAGCAACTGCACAAGTTCCGTCGGTTCTGGCTACCCATCGGTCGTCATGAGTCGGGTTCCAGTTCTGTTAAGATACTATGAGAATTTGGGCGCCAGTGGCAGCGGAAGTCTGTTGGAGCAAGCTCTGTGGTATGGAACTCCGTTGAAGATTGATCTGTAGGCAGCGAATCATTGCAGCGTGCTTTATCCATCTCCGCTGCCTACCTGCCGAGACTGGGCTTGTGGGTTGCGCCCGGTTGGCTTCTTGATTGCCTCCCTCCTGGCTTTGCACATACCTGAGCCTGGCTTATGCTCGTACACGCTACGCATAAGTCTTTGTCTGCCGGGAATTGTTTTAGCTC
The DNA here is from genome assembly GCF_001856785.1 of Myzus persicae. Taxonomy (NCBI): domain Eukaryota; kingdom Metazoa; phylum Arthropoda; class Insecta; order Hemiptera; family Aphididae; genus Myzus; species Myzus persicae. The sequence continues at coordinate 9,489 of NW_019100952.1, read as the reverse complement.
GTGCCCTGGATCTCCACAGCGTTTGCAGTTGGACGATAGGTCAGGCCCGGAGCAATTACCACTTTGGTGTCCAAATCCGTGGCATCGGAAGCACTTTTCTGGTTCAGGCCACCTAGAGCGAACGCGGCACATTGTCCATCCAATTGGTACTCGGCTTATACTAGAGGCGGCGGCTCTAGTCATTCTGGCAGTAGCAATCTGCTGGCCAGACCTAGTGGGCCAAAGACCAGTGATCTGCATAGCCTGCCGTTCACGGATGGCTGCTTGGTCATCATCAGATCCTGGTATTGCCGCCCGCAATGCTGACAGGACCTCATCCTTGGTTGCCACTGCATCGAGGTCAACAATCTCGACTACAGCATACTGGCTAAGCTGCGATACTCCTCCGACAGCGTCACCCAGCCTAGTAGCAATGGCCGACGACAACTTCTGTGCTGCTACTGCAGATCCAGCACCTTTGTCTAGCTCGACTAGCAGATGACCATCCCTGGTTTTTCTCAAGGGGAATCTCTTCTTGTTCATTTGGTGCAGCATATGTTGGCTTACATGACGGTGTTGCTATTGTATCGGGTATCAACAATTAGTATTCTTACCATTAAGAGTTCATTTAATATCTCAACTATCTGATCTTAGAGGTGGACACATTTCTATGAACAAAAATAAATTACTATCAATTATAACCGCAGATTACCTTTAATGTATTGTTATGGTTTTTACGCACAACACCAAATAAACGTACGCACCAATTTAATATTAAAATAATGAATGTATTTTATTAAATTGTTAGTAAAAAACGATTTAAGTATAGCTGTATATTGTGAAACAAACACTGGTTATATTACGACTAATTGTAAAATAAATGTAAAATGCTCTTGTTAAACATACGTTATGTATAATGCTCGGTTCTAACTACGACTGACTGACCCCCTGTGTGTTGTCGAGACGGTGCCCCGTGTCACATCAAAAACCCTTATTCAGCGGTTCCCACGGTAGCAGCGTCGTACGACACACACTCTGCATTTTGATTATAAAGAAATACTTCTATATGTTTATTAACATATAGATGTATCGAAATAAACTGTATAATAGCCATGGGTTCTTAACAGTATAAATTAATAAGTAATTTTACAACGTTCAAACGCCGCCCGATCCGCGATACGGGTTCAGCGATAACGACGGCGACGACAGCTCGCCGACTGACCTTTGGCCGGCCGCTCACCGATACGAAAGAGTAATAATGTGATAAGCGTTGCTCTTACCTTAATCCGTATTCGTACAATCCTAACTTAAAACTGCCCTTATGGGGGAGATTTTTATAGGGCCGACTCGAAACCGACACCGGTCCCTTTGCGCACTTTTTGGCACTTTTCAGTACAAATATCATAAAAAACTGTTAACAATTGCCAGCTGGAAGCGCCTTGATATCAGGACGGTGCTTACACGCATACTACTGCTACGACAGCCACCGCTGAACTATAACCTACCTACCAATCTAGATATAAATGACCTAACCTACCTAGAGATAAATGTTGGCTGTTGCCTGTTAGTTCGTAATCGATTGTGAAATGAGCATAATACTCGTGTGAAATAATAATATAATAATATAATACTTGTGCAAAAGTCATACATTTTCTTTGTCATATTTTATACAAATATATACAATATGTCAGTCAGTAAAAAACGTAAAATCTCGGATGAGTCGTGTTTTTTAAGAAAAATGGTCCAATAACTATTTTTTTATTCAAGTTAAAGAAAAGGCAATATGTTTGATTTGTCAAGAATCGATTGCAGTGATGAAAGAGTACAATTTAAAACGGCATTATGGTACCAAACACGCAGCAAAATATGATATGATACAAGGACAACTTCGAATTGACAAACTTGCATTGTTAATGAAAAATATACAAGGTCAGCCTTCCGGTTTAAAAAAATATCATAAGACTCAGAAGCCAGTGTCAAAGCTAGTTATATAATAGCACAAAAAATTGAAGCTAAATCGAAGCCGTTCACTGATGGTGAATTTATAAAAGAGTGCATGGAGGCGGCCTCTGAAATTTTATGTCCAGCACAAAAACAAATTTTTTCCAAATTAAGTTTACCAGGTGTAACTGTAGCAAGGCGTATAGAAGAACTAGGAACTGATATTGAGAGCACCCTAAAAGAGCGAATTTCTAAATTTATTTTTTATTCGCTGGCCCTTGACGAAAGTACAGATTTGTCAGATACTGCTCAATTAGCAATTTTTGTTCGGGGTATCGATTCTAATTTTAATATCACAGAAGAATTAGCCGCGCTTTTTCTAATGAAAGGCACAACAAAAAGTTGTGATATTTTTAATGCGTTAATATCGACACTTAACCGTTTTGACATCAAATTAAATAACCTTTCTGGAGTTATAACAGATGGAGCCCCATCAATGGTTGGAAAAAATGAAGGGCTCGTAGCGCTAATTAAAAAAGAAATGAGTACATGTGGTGCTTTACAACTGATGCAATATCACTGCATTATCCACCAAGAAAATTTATGTGCAAAATCTGTCGGTTTTCAAACCATTATGAAAGATGTTGTAAAAATAGTAAATTTTATCAGATCAAGAACATTCAATCATAGAGAATTTAAAAACTTTCTAAGTGAAATAGACGCTGAACAAGGTGATGTAATCTATTTTACAGATGTTCGTTGGCTCAGTAGAGGAAAAGTCTTGAAAAGTGTTTTTGATTAAAAAAAAAGAAATTTTTGAATTTGCTGCAAGTAAAGGAAAAAAATTTGTACAACTTAATGATACAGAATGGAAAAATGATTTTGCCTATCTCACGGATATTACATTGTACTTGAATGAGTTGAATTTACGCTTGCAACGTCAAAACCAATTAATTCATAATTTATTCGACCATACTAAAGCTTTCGAAAATAAACTTATGCTGTGGGAAATCCAGCTAAAAAAAATAACACAACTCACTTCCCATGTATGTCAAAATACAATGTTACTTCAACGGAAAAATATGCAGAAGCAATTTCTGATTTAAAACACCAGTTCAAGTTGAGGTTCTCAGATTTCAAAGCTAATGAAACATATTTTAATTTGTTTTCAATTCCATTTTCATTATCAGTTGAAGATGTCCCAGAAAACATGCAAATGGAGATCATTGATTTACAAAACAATAAAGTATTAAAAGAAAAGTACAATAATGTTGAACTTTCAATTTTTTAGTCAAAATATATTAACACAGAGACATATCCTAATCTTCGAAACAACTCATTAAGAATGATGTCTCTTTTTGGCAGTACATTCACTTGTGAACATATTTTTTCACGAATGAAAATTGTCAAATCGAAAACTAGAGCTCAGTTAACTGACAGTCACTTGGAAAGTTCACTCAGAATTGCCTCGTCACAGATCCAACCAAATATAAACAAATTAGTGAAAAATAGTGTCAGTTATCACACTAAAAATAAAATTAAAAGTTTGTAATTAACAAAGAATGTTTATCTATATATGTTTTAATAATAATAATAATAATAATAATTTGTAATTTAAAATGTAATCATGAAAATTTTAATAATAAAACTGAATTTTTGTATAAAATACATGTTTTTACAACGAATGCGGCCCGCAAGATTATTAAAAAATAATACGTGGCCCGCTGCATAAAAAGGTTGAAGACCCCTGATATACAGTATTGATGTGATTTAAGACAAAAAATATTTTAAAACATTGACTTTCATACAAATACTACAATATTCAACTTTAATAATATTGATTAATAACCAAATGTTTTGATCAGTTAGTATGTTATTCCACATTGTAGCCATCGAATAATCGAATTAGGATCTACTACGAATGTTAACGAACCATCTACGCGACACATGAGACGGTTGAGTAAACAATCGTAACATGGAACTAAATAAGTCACTGGAACTATGCCATCTGTACGCTAGGTTCATTGTATTCGTAGTAGATCATCTCTACAGATCGTGATTCTTAATAAGAATTTTACGAATATACAATCTAATATAAAAACAAACTAGGTTACATTATTAAATTTCAATTTACAAAAGTTGAATATATATATTATATTCGTGTTTGTATGTCTTCACTCATTCAGTGGTTAAATAGATAACTTTGTATTTATAAATAAAAATATATAATTGTGTGCTAAATATTATACGTAGGTACTTTATAATTGTATTAAATATGATAGTCTTTTTACAACCAAACCCCTTGCGATCTTCCATTCGTTATATTATAATTTTGTGTTAAAGTTATGATTCTTTAAAATACTACATCCTTTATCTAAATTAAAATAAAGTTCTCCAAGATTTTCGATATCGAGTTCCATCAGATTTGGTATTATAGGTTTTGATTAAATGTGATGTTATACCGTTTAGCTAATTGGATAAACATGTATTTTGAATATGAGAATAAAAAAATAATTGAAGTTGTATGATATTAATGTATTTTTTATTTTATTTTTTATATGTTTTTTTTTTTTTTTAACGTATTCACTTTCACACAATTAATCATAAAATATATAATTATTCTGTTAAGCAATAGTGACCGTATGCAATAGTATTAATACCATCACGCATAATAATCCTTTTATCATCATTAGCACTAAGAGCAATTTTATCCACAGATTTAGAATAAACAATATGGTTTTTTGATTGTATAAAATTCATAGTTTTACATAATTTTTTACTAGAACTAGAGGAATTGTTGGTATAAGCATTTAATATGTCTAAATATTCGTTAAATTTCATGTGTTTATCAATTACATACTTTTTTACACCCTTAGCTTTTTTTACTTCTTTTGTATTTGTTTTGTATGCATATAGTTTAGGACGTAAAGTAATAAATTCTAATAAAATTTCAGATTTTAATTCATCTTTAAAATATCCTGGTTGATTTTTTCTAAGATTACTATAACAATAGTGATTTTTCGGATAATTTGATGTATCAAAGTAAGAAAATAATTTATTTTTTATATCATCGAAAAAGTTATAAGTTCTAATTTCATAAACTAGTGAATCAGTATCTGAATATACAATGTCGATTTTATTTCCATACATGTTTTTCATTATATTATAATGGAAATCATAAATTATCGTTTTTGAAATATCTAATATAGCAAAACCAACATAAATAGGTTTATCAAATTTAATTTTTTCTTTATTCATATGAATTGCCATTAATTTTTTTGAGTATATAGTTCTATCTTTAAATGTTACTTTGTTCATTAATCGATGGGCTTTTTTTTCGTCACATACTAGAGACATTAACATCCGTTTTCTTACATTTTCTAGACATTTTCCATACACACTGTTAATTAATAACTTCCAAAATTGACGTTCAAACTCATTTCGCGACTTAACTCTCATATCTGTACATAATTCTATATATGGTGCCATCCATTTAGATTGTGAAAAACGAAGAATCCTATGAACTTTTTTAACTTTTAATCCATTGGCAATGGCTTGTTTTAAATTTCTATAATGAACTACGTAGTTAAATTTCGATTCTAATGTTGTTATTAGTTTTTTTACTTTGGAATTTGGTGGACATTTATTTTCAGGTAAAAATGGGAAATCGTTATGGTTATCGTGTAATTGTTTTGGATAAATAACATCTACTTCTAAAATATAACCATAAGGAGCATCATCATCAATTTGTGTTATATCTATTGATAAATCATTAAACCATTCAAAATTTTTATGAGGTAAAGCAGATAGCATAGACTTTCCATATAAATTTACACAATCTAGGTAAGCTAACCACGTTATAGGTTTATTTGGTTCATAATTAATATTTTCGATATTAGGAATGTTTGCTTTTACATATCTTTTGACTGAATGACAAATTCCACCACGTATTCCATTCTCTAGAAAAAGTTGAATATCATATTGCTTAAGTCGTTCTAGTTTAACATTAGTATGTTTTAACATACAATCAAATGCAAATCCTGGAGCTGTCATAAAATGTGAAGCATCTAGTTTGAGTGTTTGCAAACATATATCTCTAAAATTTTCAAAAACGTCAGCAAGTATACATACATCAGTTGCTAAATATAAATCGCTATACTGTCCTAATGTTTTTAAATTAAATGTTTTCCAAATCTCATGTGCGTGCGCATAATCTTCATCACTAATTTCTTCGTCTTTTAACGAATTATAAAAAGATTGTTTTGATGGTAAACAAGTTTCATTCAATTTATTAGGATTGTCAATATATTCATAAGGAAACACACCTTTACGTGTAACTAAATTTAAAGTGGGCAAAGGAAATATTTTTAAGGTTTCCCTAAATCTAGTTTTGTCTTCAGATAAATTATCAGCTAAGGAACAAAGAGACTCTGACATAAAACGAAATGTGTCTATAAATTTAATGCTAAATTTATCTTCAATTTTTTTACTAAACGATATATATTTTTCTGATGAATTAGGTATTACGTAAATATCATTTGAATTACAAGAAAGTTCGCGAACAATGAAATGACTGTCATAGGACAAGTTATGAAAGTATATTGGTACGAACGAAACATTACGTAACTCAAAATTACAATTTAAACAAACAACTGATCTAAAACGTCCTGTAAAATGATTATGATCTCTTACTTTGACTAAATTATTTTTTTTAAATGACTTGAGACAGCATTCACATATTTTAACATTTTGAAATTTATTCTCTTCATCAGTAGTTAATTTATCCATAGGTATATTTATTTGATAAAGATTATAAACTTTTGTGCCTATATCTATCATTGTTTTTATGAAATGTTTTGCTGCATTATGATTTCTGTACACATGAAGTTTCGTAGGAATTTTATATTTTATTATTAAATGTTTAGGTATAATGTTATAATCTATTTTCACGTAAAATGCATAGCTCATTGGTTTATGTTTATGAGTTATCACTGTTTTAGTTTTAATGTCTTGATTGATTAATGAGGGTTTTAAATAGCATTCGAAATCGGAATAAATTACTATAGGTATTCGTTGAGTTCTTTTAAAATTTTTAAAATATATAAAGTCGTCATCACCGTGTTCAAACATTACAGGTCTTCCTAATTTATGTTTCCCACAAATTTTTTTATGTTTTTTTAATCCATGATCACCCCATAGCTTATATTTACAAGGGGTTTTACTAAAAGTTGTAAAACATCTTTTACATATAATTAATTTAGATTTATGTTTTGTCTTTTGACTACGAATAAGTCTACAAAAATTATTGATAAAACAATAATGTGATTTTTCCCCATTCTTAACCAAAAGCAGATCGAAATGGTTTTTACTTTCCTCATTATTCATATATAATGGGAAAACAGTATTTTTATTATCTAAACTAAAAACATTAACCGTTACATTATTTATACGTTCAAATGTTTTAATTTGATTAACAGGTGTCGGGAAATCGAGACAGTGAAAATTTAAACCACTTTTTTTTTCAAGAAATTTAAAATATTGATTACTAAATTTAGTTTTATCTGCACGATTATTATATTTAGTTAAAATTGCATATTTAAAACATTTTTCATCATTGTTTTTTACGTTTATAACAGCTTTCTTATTTCGTATACTATCAGGTAAAGTTAAATAAGTAGACCCGGTTAACGGGTTTACAATGTTAATCCTTAATTGTAACGCATCAATTGAATATAAACTCCACCCGCTTTGTTTCGTAACAAAATTACTTTCCTCCTTGTTAATTTTATTAAACATTTTTTTTAATATATTTTCAAAATTGGAATTTGTATATGCTAAAATATTTTCTGTTTTAAATGAAATATCTCGGTGTTCCTGTGTTAGTACACGTACGTAATCACAGTCGAGATACAAATTAAATTTAATTGTTGATTGCTGGGTAAATTTTTTTAATTTACAAACTAACATTTCAAAACTATAGTCGATAAATTGATTAAAGTCTATAAAGTTATAATCATTTTTTAAAACAAACGTTTTAGAACATTTTTTAAAACGATCTATCTGAACAAGACCGCTTCCAATTACGTTCATGCGTGTTCTTTTGGTTATTATTGTCTGCATTTTACTGTAATTAAAATAAGTAATAACTAAATTATTATTATACGAATAACGTATTATGTATGCATTTATGTTTCACAATATATGTATATATATATATAATAACCGATAGCTTATAAGGATTTTTGATTAATCAAAATTAAATGATTATTACAAATTATAATATGATTAGTAACCTAATGATATATAATATTAAGTTATTTTTTATTTTAGACTGAAACTAATTACGAACTATTAGCAATAAAGATAAGACAATATTATTTTATTATTTTACTTAATATTTTCTGATAATTGTGTTTAATTCATATATAAAAACTATAAATTTATTACAAAATATTTTTGTATATAAACCAGATCAACTTCAAGTTATACTGAATGAACTAAATTTAGCAGTGGAAACAAAAACTTCAAACTTTACTAAAAACTATTTAAAAAACTATCTTAATTTTAATAATCAAAATGCAATTATTTTACTATGGAATGGTAGTTCCGATAAAAATATTTTATTAAGATTAGGTTTTAATACAAATATAATGTTTAATACGACTGCGTACGATATTGATAATAATATAATATTTTATTTAAAGCTACTTAATTTTCAAAGTAATGAAATTATTTTAACCCATAAATTAGGTTATATTATAAAAAATGGTATATTTTTATCGTTGAAAGAAACTCATGATACGATATGTGATCAAAACCATGATATAACTTATATACACGACGCAGTTAATGAATAATGATGTAAAATTAACGAAATGTATTTTCAATTATGTATGTATTAAACACAATTATCAGAAAATATTAAGTAAAATAATAAAATAATATTGTCTTATCTTTATTGCTATTAGTTCGTAATTAGTTTCAGTCTAAAATAAAAAATAACTTAATATTATATATCATTAGGTTACTAATACAATTATTGTATTCTTCCGTCAGGTGATATTATTAAAGGTTGACCTCGCATGCGTATAATTTTAGATTTTATGTGAGTCTGTGATATAGCTGCAGAAATAAGTATTAAATCGGTACGTTGATAGTTGGTGAATTCAAAATCGATTATAATTATTGTATTTCTCGTTTTTCCCCTGCAAATTTACATCATTTAATTACAACATTAGTATTACTTCGATATATTTAATTTAGTATATTAAATCATCTGATTTATATTTCACTGAAATTTGATAATTTAAAGAACATATTTATTTATAATCAATTGCATTTTTATTTTATACATAACTTACATATTGTGGTATAACCACTTGATTACTGCACGAATCACCGAACAAAGTACGTTAAGACGTAAAATAGTTAAAAATGAATTGATACAATAAACTGATTATTTAACTTTGTATAAATTATTATTGAATTTTGTATGACTTACAAAAACTAGGGAAACAGTCGTGTGTAAGCGACGATGAAACTGTAATAAAGTCCGCGACCACACAAGTA
>NW_019100951.1:10971-23451 GCF_001856785.1 Myzus persicae | reverse complement strand
TGTAAAATGATTATGATCTCTTACTTTGACTAAATTATTTTTTTTAAATGACTTGAGACAGCATTCACATATTTTAACATTTTGAAATTTATTCTCTTCATCAGTAGTTAATTTATCCATAGGTATATTTATTTGATAAAGATTATAAACTTTTGTGCCTATATCTATCATTGTTTTTATGAAATGTTTTGCTGCATTATGATTTCTGTACACATGAACCCTAGTAGCACCAGGACTCCTACCGTAGAGGAAATTAGTGTCCTGTTCAGGACTCCAAAACGGGTAATAAAAAGGATACTGCAAGGAGTCCTCTTTAGTCCCATGAATGTCCCTGTCTAGAGTATAGATAAGCTAACAAATGACACATAACCAGGAGTCCAATAGAGTCCTATTTATGTCCCACTAAGGACTCCTTCACCAATGGTAATAGGATACCGATAGGAGTCCTCTTCAAGTTCTTAAAGAACCCCTGAAAAAGCAATTAATTGGACATTAATATTAAGTATTTACGTATGAAAATAATATATTATAATGTAGTTGCTGATCCCGTGCACTTTGTTGTCAGTAAAAAATTTCAACTTTTATAATAGTTCAAACTTTGTTAAAATCGTTATTTAATATTCTGTGCATAATGATGTTCAAAACTTAAACAATTAATTTTAAATAATTGCTGCTAGCTTAAATAAAGAAGCAGTGATGATTTGAATAGCTGTTATTCAATGATTTTATCTATCATCTAAACCTTCCTTGAATCGTAAAATACTAATTTATACCATTATTATATTACATTTGGAACCATCTAAAAACAAAAAAAAACTATAGAAAAATCCCATCGAAAACACCTTTCAGTTTTTCCCGAATTTTCAAATTTTCTTTCCATATAAACTTCATTCTGAAAATTACGAATATTTAAACAAAAAAAAAAAGCCTAATCTGTCTTCACATCCTCGATTGATGCTCTTACCAACGAACATTTTTCTATTTTTATTAGATACATCGAGATTATAAGGCAACCGCATCAAATATTCTATAATAATTTATTGTATTTGATAGAAATTGGTAAAAATGGCCACTTGAAATTATTTTTGTCAGTTTTTTTTTACAAAGAAATCATCTTACCAAGACTGATATATAATATTATAATTTATATACATCCATTTATTTAAAAACAAGTGCTAAATTCAAAAAATTTTATGTTTATAAACATACAATTGGTCCAACCATTAGTTTATAAATTAATAAAAATAAAAATATACCTTTTCAATAATAGTAAATCATAATTTTTAATGATAAGAGCAGTTTAGAATATTTCTAAAATAAATTACTTTTACAACAATATCTGTTTTGTTTTATGTGAAACCATATTATATTACATATTATATTTTATAAACAATACATTTAGGTAGGAATAGTGAAATTTTAATTTACAGATTTAATTTATTTCTTGATAAAATAAATGCTGTTTACAAAATTTAAAATAGTAAATATCAATAGTTCTTATAAATTTAAATTACATAAGAGGTTTTTCATTTTCCCATGTATGTAAAATAGGAAATACTGCCCAAGAACCATCTGAACTCATCGTTTCATATGCATAAAATTTGCATTTAATATCTTCAACGGGCCACATTTTCAGAATCACACTAAGTGATCCTACTTCATAAATATTAAGAATTGATGATTCTAAACCAGGGATAGAATAAAGGTTTTGTTGAGCTGTATATTCATAGCCTATAATCACATGACAATTATTGTACATCAAAATATTTTCTACTCTAACAATAGTCTTTCCTTCGTTGACACTACAGCAATTGTTTCTTATATCCCCTGCGATAATGATAAAATTATGAAATCTTAATTTTTTATAAGCTGGTGGCTCACAACCGGATAGTACAGGTCCATTTATATTATCACCACTGTATATTATTTTGTCACATGATGTAATATATTCAAAGTCAAGTGTTGCATTTTTGGTAACTTCTTCTATTCTTCTTGCAATTTGCTGTAGAGGCCGATTAAAATTCCGGACTAATTTTTTAGTTTGCATCATAAAATTTTCAAATTTAAAGCAACTGAAATTGTCCAATATTCCAAATTTTTCTGCATCATCACTTAAATGTAGTAAGCTATGAAAATTATGGCTTATCATATGGCTCCCATATATAAATTTAAATGTAGTCAGAAAGTGATGAATTAGTTTCCTAGCGTATTCCAGATGAAAAGTAATCAAAAATGGGGAAGAAAGTATGGTAATGGCAACATGTAATGTTAAGAAATTATTGTACTTTTCATTAGAAAGACAACGTTTTAAAACAAAGACACCTGTGTATAACAAAATTTGCCTAAACTCTGTCGCTTTAAACTGCATATAATATTTGAGAGACCTAGGTTTTCTTTGAAACTCTTGAGGAGTATTGTTTCTGATTCCAAGCAACTTGAAGGATACGAGTTTTCTAAACCTCAATGGAACACGATGGCGCAAGTCCCCAGCCCACCATATACTTATAAATTTTTTAACTATGCCCAAGCATAAAAGATGTTGGTAGTCCAAAGGAACATTTGTAACCATTCCAAAACCAATTATGTTTTCCAAAGGACTTTGTATTAATATTCCGTTCTGATCTTTTGAGTGGTATTCATAATCAATATGTTCTTTAAAACTTTGGTCTGTGCGTTTTTCACCAATGATGACTGGAAAGCATGTGCGTCTCTCTTTATGATAACCTCTAACATTGCATTTAGTACAACTGTTATAACCACTATGTCCTTTTATACAAAGCATAGATGCTTTAGCAGGAACATCAGCACAAAAACAATGTACTCTGACCGCCAAATTCTTTTCCTCACATGTAAACCCATTTAGAATTAGGTTATTAACTTCTTTAATAAAATCTTCTAAGTAAGCATAAATATCTGTAGGCTTTTTGACTTGACTATGATATATGCCAATGACAAATACGTAGTTCACTTTGAAAATTGAACCTAAAATTGGCCAGATTTCATTGTATGATGAATGACTTAATGGTAAGCCATCGATGTTGAACATTAAGTTGATTGATTCATTTTCTAAATGATAACTTTTAGACTTCTCTAAAAAAGTAAATAATCCTAATTCCAGTCCATAGTGCCAATAACTACCTTGTGCTCCAACTGATTTAATGTAAGTAGTTCTGGGAGTTTTTAACAATGTTCGCGACGATGAAGGAAGATAATCATGACCACCATGTCTTTTGAGTATTTTCAGCAAACCATCCATAGCTTTTAAAGTAATATTTTCTTTGGTAGCCCAGGATGCTAGATGTAATTTGAAAATATTTGACACGTTTTGGGGTTCAATATCTGATGTGTAACATAAAGATTCATCTGAAAGTGAAAAAAAATATATACAGGTAAAATTTAAAAGTAAATTTAATTTCTACTGTCAAAATTAAAAGAAAAAAATTATTAAACATGACGTATAAAACCAAAATATCTAAATATATATACAATATACATATATGTATATATATATCGTACTAGGTAACCTAACCTTACATTTTACTGTAAATTATATTATAGCGGATGACTGTTTTGAACATTTTATTTTTTTATTAATCTAAATCAAAATGTTCATGAGTAGTAAAGTTCTTGAGTTATTAAAATGTTTATACCAATGATAATAGACCTTGATAAACTTAATTATAATATATATTAAATGTATTATGAATGAACTTAAATTAAATTACAACAAAAAGTATTCTTACTTGGTGATAATATAGCAAGTTGAGATGAAGATGGTCGTACAATTTCAATTCCGGCATCATTATAAAACTGATCTAATTCCTACATATTATATATAAAAGAAAAATAATTTTTACTCACAAGTAAGCATATGCTCAAACATATAAACAAGAGAAATATAATAACATACACGTGTATAATTAATTTCCCTGGATTGATTTATTTCTTTCTCTAAAGAAAACGGAACTTCTTCATGAATGACATCATTTTCAATAAACAGTTGGTGTTGTTCAGTAAAAGTATCATTTGGACTTTTCTTAAAACATGAGCATCAGTAATAAAAAAGGTGTATTAATAAATTACTTAAAATTACAAGTACTATACAATAAAATTGAAACAAATAACAAAAGTCCAAGATAAATTAATAATTGGTAGCAGCTATATAGTTATTAGTTAGATACATGATTTCCAATGTCTATCTCAGCTTTTCAATCTATCATCCTTAAAAATGTTAAATGAAAAAGGAAAACTGAACCTTCTCAAAGTTATCTATGTTCATTACATTATTTTGAAGATATTAGATACGATCTTAGCATTGTATGCAGTAATTGGATATAAGAAAAAAAATGGAAATAAAATTAATTTATATAAAAAAAAACTATACTTTTTATTCCATATTAATTTAAATATGTTGAAATACTATACATTTCTGGTTATATTAAAATATATTAAAGGTTTATAATACCAAAAAATTATTTTAAATTACATCTAAACTAACCTACTTAAAAAATTATACCTACTATTAACATTTTTAATAATCAAGATAATTACTTCAATCTGGGCGATATTGTAATTTAATTGATTTCGAATCAATCTTCGTCGATGGCCAGATGTCATTAATGATAATGGTTTTTTTGGCCTAGGATGTAAGCAGAAGACTTATTATACATTATTATTACATGTTATAAATATATTTATTTTTAAATGGTCATGCAATATTAAGAAACATGGAAATAGAACGTCGATCTGTACTTAGTACTTAGGCACTTACATTTTAGTTTTTAATTTTTAAATCAAATAGGTATGAACTTCAAAACAAACAATAATTCAAATTTGTTTATAATATAATACCTATATATATTAAAATTATATTATAAACTTAAAATTTTAAATACAAATTGACAATTGCCAAACAGTTTACAGAGTATCCTATAAGTATTAAGTACCTATCAAACATTAATTATCTATTGAATATTATTGTAAATTATCGATAAAAAAATTGGAAATATCTACTATGAAATACGTAACAATAATTAATCTTCGTTCAACCGACATTCGAGTTTCGACAATCGACAATCACTAATTATTTCAAATTTCAACCGGATAAATTGAATGCTTTATCAAACTATCATAGTATCATGGGCCAGTAAGGTTTCACGTTTCATTTATTACTATATATTATATAATTATCAATATACCTTTATCAAGAACAGCTGTTGTGTTATTTTAGTATTCATGGTTATTAATAGATCGATATCATTGGCTTGTGTTTACTAATAATATTTATATCACCAACTAAGATATACTAGATAGCTGGTATATCTTAGTTCGTGATTTATATACCGGTCAATGATATTTTTAGTTAGGAAGCATGATATAATAAATATATCATGGTAGGAAGCTTATAATTCCATTCTTTCCATGGTTTTACCAAATATAATATTTTATCTTTTCTTGAAATAGTTCTTGCATAATATTCTCGCATACGGCATACGCATAGTATAGACGTATAGTGCCATAGTCGCATATTGTGAGTGAATGACGCACCGTTTAATGAACAAGTGTTAATTTAAATTGTAATTTTATAACGTTTTATTATAGGTGGCAGGTGCTTATTAGTTACCTATAACTTATATTTAAATATAATAATTAAATTGGCATTTGACATTTCAAATTTTCAACGGACCATTATGGAGTTGTTTGATAAAACAAGGTAAGTAGTCATTATAGTCTGTTGACCTACCCGCTAGTGATAGCTATAGTCTGCATTCAGTTGTACTCGATTAATCTTGATTTTAATTTCAAATAATAATAAGACAATAATTGAATAATGTAATTGCACATCCTAGAATTTATTTCATTGCCGAATTCAGTGATGGTATTCAACTTTTGCCAAGAAAGTGGGTAGGAAGAGTTAATGGTGAATTAAAGTGTAAATATCCTAACCATATTGAGAAGGAAAAGCAAATGAAGTTAGCTGTCCGTCATATGATCGATCCTCAATCTACATGGGATATTGTTGATGTTATAAAAATTTTAGGATCAAGTGGTATGTAAAATTTAAATTTATACTGATAAGTAATAGGTACTATTAAATATTAATACCTACTGGTTACTAATATAATTAATAACATAATATTTATACTATAATGCTAGAATAAGAATTAAGTAATTATGCTATTTTTGTTTAAATTAATAAAAATTGCTGAAATGTACTTAACCATCCTATGTAAAATTTTTGATTTTTTTTTTTTTTTTGGAACATCTAGGTAGGTATTTTAAACTATTTATTATTTAACAATGGTACAATCAGAATTTGTTGGTCAGACTTAGTTTCAATGTTGTGGCCTTTAGATGTTAGCAACATACTTATGTTACTTCTCATACCTACTTCAATTAGGTATTACATTGATGGGTATACGTTAAAAAACACAAAATCGCAAATTTCAAAAACTTCAAAATTAAGTCAAATTAACAAATTCTGATTGCACCATTGTTCTTAAACAGTTAATATAATTAATGTAAGTTCCAAAAAAAAGTTTGCATTAGCTGGTTAAGAGCATTTGTTCCATAAAAATAACCTTTATTAATGTAGGTACAGCTGATAGTTTAAACTTTTAATCATTTTTATTATGATATTATAATTGTATGTTTTTATAGTTTAGTTTAATGTCTTTGGTTATTTTAATTTGTAGTTACTTATGAGAGAGGACTAGAGAAACTGAATCAAATTGTACGGTACAATTTGTCTTCCATTACAACATCAGATGCAGAAAATACTCAAAAAAAAACACGGAAAATCAGAGCTAAAAAAACAAAAGAAAAATATGGTTCACCTCATAATAGGCTAGGTATGTGATATATTTGTCAAGACATTTGATCAGTTGTGAATGATTATTCAATTTTGTTCAATGTTTACTTCATTTTTTTTTTTTTTTTAACAATATTTTTAATTTATAGTGGGAAGACCAAAAATAAAACAATTATTGTCATCTCCTACAAATATACCACCTTATCCTATATGCCATGAAAAAACAAAACCACAAAATTCAGTTATTTCATTAAATGAAATAACTTTTTATAAATAATTAAGTATATTTTATTTAGTGTTGTTTATTTGTTATATATATATATATATATAAAGTAATAACAATTTTTATTGCCTAGATCATAAAAGAAAATTGTTTCCTGAAATAACTTCTAATGAAGGCAAGTTTTTTTTTTAAACTTTTTGACTACAATTATTTGTAAATTATACATAATTTTGTTTGATGTATTATGTATTATTATTATTATACAGTTTAATTTACATTATTTTAATTAAATAACTATGTTTTTCAGTATCTTCTTTTGATCAGAGTTGCTCTACAGAAGTGAAATCAAAAAAGAAATTATTTAAGAAAAATGTTGATTGTTTCGGTAAATTCAAATATTGGATGAGTTATTTATTTAGATAAAATAATTATTTTTATGAATTATAATAGGTTCAGATTTTATACCCATTAAATTTACTTCTGAATCTCAAAAATATGAATCACAAACTAAATTCTTAAATGAAAATAATTTTAGTCATTGTAATAGCTTTAATAACTTGTAAGTTTCCCTAACATATAGGTATTAATTGTACTTCATAAATTATATTTTTCTAGATTCAGAACTGTTTGTCTATCAAAAAACTAAATCTCAGACTAGATTACTAACAGATGATGATGATAGTCAAGGTAAATTGTAATACACGTTTTTTAGACACTTTAATTTTTGCATTATATTATTCTAGATACAGAACTGATTTACAGTCAAAAAGCTAAATCTCCAACTGAATTACTAAAAGATGATGATAGTCAAGGTAAATGTTAACACACGTTTTTTAGACATTTATTTTAATTTTTGTATTGTATAATTCTAGATGCTGAACTGATTTTCAATAAAAAAGCTAAATCTCCAACTGGATTACTAAAAGATGATGATAGTCAAGGTAAAAGTTAACACACGTTTTTTAGACATTTATTTTAATTTTTGCATTGTATAATTCTAGATACAGAACTGATTTTCAATCAAAAAGCTAAATCTCCAACTGGATTACTAAAAGATGATGATAATAGTCAAGGTAACACATATTTAACACATAAATTCTTTAAAACTTATTTTATTATTTTATTTTATATTCAGATCTTATATTCACCCAATATTCTCCTCTAACTCATGGCAGACACTCATCAAGCTCTCCAAATTATTTTGATGCAATAAATGATAACAACTTTGGTAAATTTATATTTATGAATACTTTTTTCCTATGATTTAGATTATACCTGGTAGTGATAATTAATATTTTAATGTTTTGTGTTAGGACCAAGGATTAGTAATTACATTGTTAGTCCATATAAAAATGCTGTAGCTTCAGACAAGGAGGTTAATAATGACCAACAGAGTAAATTATAATAATTGATGTAAAATTGTTACATTTAATTTTAATACCATTACTTTATTGTCAATTAGGTGTAAGTCCTGAAATGTTTCATCAATCACCAGTATTTAAAAAACTTCCTTCATCAACTCAATATAACATTCTCAGTGGTGGAGCAACTGGTAAAATTATAAGACTTAAATTTTATTTTAATAACCCAAATGTATTATTGTTTTTATAATTTATTACATGAATCACAAATTGTTCAAATATCCATCATAAAGGGACTTCAACTAAACACATTGATCAAAACACTAGTATGTACATCTAAAATTAGTATTTTTTTAAATTATGGTTAATTTAATTTAATAATTTATAAATAAATTAATGTATTGTTTCAATTAATATTAATTGTGCTTTGATTTTCACTCTTCAGAATATTTTCAAGCACTTTTGCGTGGCCAAGCTAACATAATTAGCAAACTTGATGAACTTCTCGAGAGCAGAGCAACAATGATAAACCACCAAGAAGAAGACTCAACTTTTTCTTCAAAGTACAAAAAGTTATTGCCATGTGCTAATGAAAATCAATTAAAAGAACTAGAAAATGAGTTGAAAGATAAAACTTTTGTTCGAAACCTAGTAAGATTTAGTGATTTTATTTATAAGTTTAATTGCAAGCTCTTATGACAATATTATAAAAGTTTGATTGCTTCTAATAATATTATATAACATGATTTTTATTTTATGTACCTACAGTGTTCTCAATACAATAATTACGGCGGGCAAGATTACACGGTACTATTGAGAAGAATTTTGGAACACTCTATAACTGATGAGTTGGGCTGCGAAATTAATTTCACTGGAAAAAAAAGAAATAACACAGATAAAAAGAAAATTGGCTTTGTCAAACTATACCTATATCAATGTATTTTAGGCAAGTAATGTTGGTTGTAATATTTAATCTAGTCAGTAGTTATATAATTTATACCATAATTTTTATAATTTAAACAATGTTGTATAGGGTGTCCCACAAGGATTTACTATTATTGATATATCATCTGTGTGTAGACAATCAAATTCTGTTTTTTTTTTATTTATTGTAAAATTAAACACTTATTAATTTAAAATATATATACATATGTTTTTGTTAAAAGTTGAAAAGAATTACCAACTTAATTTTTTTTACAAAAATCATGTGGTTTTTTTGAAACACGGGATCAATTAGTGCAGCATAGATAATTTCACAGAATTACTATACTAGGTACTCTATTTAATTTACAATATATTTTCAGTAATATCAGTCATCAGGTACCACTAACTTTTAAATCCCAATTATTTAAGAGTTATTTTTAGAGTTGAAAACTAAATCAAATTTAACATATTTTAAATGATGAATCTTGCATTTCTGTATAAATGTATCATGCCTACTGGTTACTAGAATGAGTAGAATTTCATTAGTTTTTATACCACCAGGTTTTTGTATAAGTGTTATAACTTATAAATTTAGGGCTAGGGACTTATAGGAGTTTGCATATTTGTGAATAATCATTCTAAACATAGCCAAGTGATATAGAAATTTGTTTCATTGTACTAGGAGTTTAAAGCAATCATTTTTATTTTGCATATTTTGCATATTCAGCTGTTTTTTCCCTATAAGAGCATATTTTGTTATATTTATATTTTAAGTGCATATTTCACATATTTTATTAAAAAAATACGAAATCGCGTATCAAATAACAAAATATGGGTATCTATTTACGAGACGACCGACGTCGAAGGCCGCTTCGTAGCCAATGTTATTATAGGAGTTTTACGTACTGACGGACCAGGTGAGATTTTTTTGTTAAATACAGAAGAATTAGAAAAGGCAAACCATCAAACTATTTTTAAACTTTTTGATAAATCTATGAATTTATTATGGCCACAAGGCGTACATCATGATAACGTTTTGTTATTTTTGTCTGACGCTGCGCCGTATATGGTGAAATCGGGAAAAGCAATTCAAGCACTTTACTCAAAGATGATTCATGTTACATGTATAGTACATGGATTTCATCGTGTGGCCGAAGAAGTACGTTCATATTTTAACATAGTTGACCAACTTATATCTAGTGTAAAAAAAGTCTTTTTGAAAGCACCAACTCGATCTCGTATATTTAAAAATGAAGCTCCTGACATCCCAATGCCACCACAGCCCATTTTAACTCGTTGGGGAACATGGTTGGATGCAGCTAATTATTATTGTGAAAATTATGAAGTCATAAAAAATATAATAAACAAGTTAGATGAAAATGACGCAAGCAGCATCAAGAAAGCTAAAGATATTTTTAACAACCCAAATTTGAAAGCAAACTTAGCATTTATTTCTTCAAACTATAGTTTTCTTTCAACTTATATTACACGTTTGGAAAAACAAAACATGATGCTTTCTGAGTCTATTTCCATCGTCAAAATTGTTAAAGAAAAACTGCAAAGTCCGCAAGGAGAAAAAGGAAAAGCTATTTACAAAAAATTAGAAAATGTACTATCAAAAAATAAAGGATAAGAAATTATTGAACAAATTTCAAATATTTTAGAAGGCATAGACAATTCTTTGGAAAATCTTGAAGACTTAAATGTAAACGACTTAAAGTACTATAAATTCGCCCCAGTTACTTCTGTTGATGTCGAGCGTTCGTTTTCGAGATACAAAAATTTATTGGCGAACAATCGCCGCTCATTCACTTTTGAAAATATAAGAAAAATTTTAGTGACACAATGCAATTCATTTGGGTAAGATTTATAAAAATATTAAATATGCATTTATATTTGAAATGTTTGTTTTTTTTNAATTGAAAAATTTTAAGAGCATATTTTAAGAGCATATATGATCAAAATAATAATTAATAATATATAACTATATAAGATTGTAATATTTTAATGTTTTTTTCGAAAATTAAAAAATTTTAAGAGCATATTTTAAGAGCATATATGATCATTTTTAAGTGCATAAATGCATGCATATTTTAAGGTTTTATAGGGCATGAAGTCCCTAGCCCTACTTATAATTAAATTGAAGTCTTAATAATATATCATGTGAATGTGATTGTATTATAGTTTATTAACATCAAATATTTATACATATTATTATATTTTACAGATACTGTTCAAAAAAAATTTCCATCCACCACTCCAGATGCAATAAATATACAAGTAACAAGCTACTTACGCCACTCAAAAGAGAGATTAAAAAAAAAATTGGTGTAAAAACAAAATTGTTTTAATATAATTGTTTATTCATTGTATATTAAACAATTTAAGTCTTAACAAATATATATTTTTAATTGTTTTAATTTAATATTGTTCTTCAAACTAAAAATATTTAATTTAATGTTAATACATTACAATACATTATAGAGTTGATAAAAAAGTAGGTAGTGTCATAATGTTGTAGGTATTTACTATTTAGTATAGTATTTTACGTTGTATCACAATTAATGCACAAAACACAAATTACAATTTCAATATTGCTATTATGTGCTCCCTTTAAAGGATTCCTTTATGCATCCTTTGTAGGAGTCCTACAGCTATCCCACGAAGGACTCCCCAGGAATCCAACAGATATCCCATGGAGGACTCCTGAATTGGTATCCTCGTGGCAAGCATTCAAAGACTGTAGGGACAGTCATGGGAATCCATGGGGAGTCCTTACTCTCCCGATGAGGACTCCGTATGTAATCCTTAAGGACATCTTGTGCTACGAGGGAAGTTTCGTAGGAATTTTATATTTTATTATTAAATGTTTAGGTATAATGTTATAATCTATTTTCACGTAAAATGCATAGCTCATTGGTTTATGTTTTTGAGTTATCACTGTTTTAATTTTAATGTCTTGATTGATTAATGAGGGTTTTAAATAGCATTCGAAATCGGAATAAATTACTATAGGTATTCGTTGAGTTCTTTTAAAATTTTTAAAATATATAAAGTCGTCATCACCGTGTTCAAACATTACAGGTCTTCCTAATTTATGTTTCCCACAAATTTTTTTATGTTTTTTTAATCCATGATCACCCCATAGCTTATATTTACAA
>NW_019100951.1:0-8032 GCF_001856785.1 Myzus persicae | reverse complement strand
ATATATATAATAACCGTTAGCGTATCAAGGATTTTTGATTAATCAAAATTAAATGATTATTACAAATTATAATATGATTAGTAACCTAATGATATATAATATTAGGTTATTTTTTATTTTAGACTGAAACTAATTACGAACTAATAGCAATAAAGATAAGACAATATTATTTTATTATTTTACTTAATATTTTCTGATAATTGTGTTTAATACATACATAATTTAAAATACATTTCGTTAATTTTACATCATTAACTGCGTCGTGTATATAAGTTATATCATGGTTTTGATCACATATCGTATCATGAGTTTCTTTCAACGATAAAAATCTACCATTTTTTGCATACCATGCCCTATCTATTGATACCACAAACTCACCAATCTTTCCATTCATTAATTCTGTAGGACTGGCTAAAGAAGATGAGCAAATGTACACACACTCATTGGGCAAACTCTGGCTCGTGTAATGTACTATACTACAGTCGTGACCGCTCCGCTTTTTTTTTTACCAAGCTTCGCGCCACTACCGTTGCGCAGTTGCACTGGATCCATAGTCTTGGTTGTTATAATCTATAAACCTACCTTGCATGCACGATGTAGAGAAGATATAATATCAACAATAGGGAATAGAATGTATTATCAGTTAAAATAATAATATAAACCTAATAATATTACTTATAAATTGATGATTGACGAATGCGTTAACAAAAAATATTATAGTATTTTATTTACAATTCAGAATGTATTTTGTATGTGATGCAGAGAACGCCAATCGAGAAAAAAAAATAAAAGACAACAAAATTTAGCGAAGCAGTCTTATCTCATATAACAGTACACATTAAGTTGTTAAAATATAATAATTATATAATACAATTTCCTAATTGAATAAAATAATTACTTAAAATTAATTCTTAAGAAGTTGATATTTTAAATTTTGAAGTAATAGTATCAAAAATGACAAAAATGTATTTAATTTTTGATATTTTACATTAAAAACAAAGTATTCACAATATAAAAACCGGCCTTCGGGCAAATGATGGAGCTACCTGCACGAGACATTTGTATTTGTACCACCAAACTGCCGAGAAAATTTGCAACCGGAATATTTACAAGTGGTATCACCTTATCTTTTCTACATCGTGCTTGCGTGTTATAATCTAGGGCTGTCCTGTTCTATACATTTTTATCAGTTTCAGTCTCTTGATAATACCATTTTCAACATTTTAATTAATTGTCACTTTTTACGAGGTTCTTGTATTATTCAAATATTTCTATTCAACTAGTCGTTCATCTAGTGCTGCATGTTATTATCAGTTTATCATTATGATTTAATGTTGCTTGTAGCAATCATTGTATTATCGCGGCCCCAGCTTTCGAGTATGATTTTTGAGTTTTACTAAGGTTAGTTTATTGTACATATTAATACCTTTAAGGTGAGTTGTCTTTTTATTTTCAAACTGTTTGACTAAATAGTCTTATGATTAACTTTCACTGGCTAAACATGTTATTAATGTAATAATTATAGACGTGTTACAGAAAATGGTAGAATATTCACATTCAGAATTTGAAAAGAAGCTAATGCTCTTAGAAAACACTCGGGACTCAATTAAATCATTGTCTGCATGGTGTCTTAAACGACACAAACATTACAAAAGTATAATCAGTATCTGGGTAAATGCTTTTAAAAAGGCGAAGATCAAGAAACGTTTGACCCTGTTTTATTTGATTGATTAATGAGGGTTTTAAATAGCATTCGAAATCGGAATAAATTACTATAGGTATTCGTTGAGTTCTTTTAAAATTTTTAAAATATATAAAGTCGTCATCACCGTGTTCAAACATTACAGGTCTTCCTAATTTATGTTTTCCACAAATTTTTTTATGTTTTTTTAATCCATGATCACCCCATAGCTTATATTTACAAGGGGTTTTGCTAAAAGTTGTAAAACATCTTTTACATATAATTAATTTAGATTTATGTTTTGTCTTTTGACTACGAATAAGTCTACAAAAATTATTGATAAAACAATAATGTGATTTTTCCCCATTCTTAACCAAAAGCAGATCGAAATGGTTTTTACTTTCCTCATTATTCATATATAATGGGAAAACAGTATTTTTATTATCTAAACTAAAAACATTAACCGTTACATTATTTATACGTTTAAATGTTTTAATTTGATTAACAGGTGTCGGGAAATTGAGACAGTGAAAATTTAAACCACTTTTTTTTTCAAGAAATTTAAAATATTGATTACTAAATTTAGTTTTATCTGCACGATTATTATATTTAGTTAAAATTGCATATTTAAAACATTTTTCATCATTGTTTTTTACGTTTATAACAGCTTTCTTATTTCGTATACTATCAGGTAAAGTTAAATAAGTAGACCCGGTTAACGGGTTTACAATGTTAATCCTTAATTGTAACGCATCAATTGAATATAAACTCCACCCGCTTTGTTTCGTAACAAAATTACTTTCCTCCTTGTTAATTTTATTAAACATTTTTTTTAATATATTTTCAAAATTGGAATTTGTATATGCTAAAATATTTTCTGTTTTAAATGAAATATCTCGGTGTTCCTGTGTTAGTACACGTACGTAATCACAGTCGAGATACAAATTAAATTTAATTGTTGATTGCTGGGTAAATTTTTTTAATTTACAAACTAACATTTCAAAACTATAGTCGAAAAATTGATTAAAGTCTATAAAGTTATAATCATTTTTTAAAACAAATGTTTTAGAACATTTTTTAAAACGATCTATCTGAATAAGACCACTTCCGATTACGTTCATGCGTGTTCTTTTGGTTATTATTGTCTGCATTTTACTGTAATTAAAATAAGTAATAACTAAATTATTGTTATACGAATAACGTATAATGTATGCATTTATGTTTCACAATATATGTATATATATATATAATAACCGATAGCGTATCAAGGATTTTTGATTAATCAAAATTAAATGATTATTACAAATTATAATATGATTAGTAACCTAATGATATATAATATTAGGTTATTTTTTATTTTAGACTGAAACTAATTACGAACTAATACTTGTTACTACATTTAAATATTAATAACAAGTAACAAAAATCATATTATGCAGTTTTTCTAATTAATTTTTTAGAAATATGGCAGCATACATATTTATTGCATGTTGTTATAAGTTTTACAATTTAACTCTAGTTAATTACAGTTATATGCACTGGTGTAACTTGGGCAATTTGTATGGGAGGAGGTGAACTTTATTTTATGTCCATATACCGTATTGTTAAAGACTAGATATACTTAATCCTTGAAAACTAGAAAGTATAATATAATGTTATCCAAGTTAAAATATAAAATTGAATTACTTGATGTTAAAAGCTGCATGATGAAATGATGGCATGTATTATAAAAATATTCTGCATTTCTAAATTTTGCTTATGCTTACATAATATGGAATTTATTTCTGAAGTCCAAAACATAACTATATGTCTATATACGTATAATATAATTTTACATTTATCATATATTATAACATAATAATTTTAATTTTAGATTATGCAATATCCATGACTAAATATTTTAATTGCAATATTAAAACGTTACACATAATATAACCTGTCAACATTCTAATATTAAAATTAAAATGTCTTCCTATGTCAATTGGAGTCATATCTCTCTTTCTGTTGAATCTGCATTAAACTGATCAATAATTGTATACAAATTAATTTTAAAGTCTTTTTAATTGGTATATAAAATAGCCATGCCTCTTAGTCTTTCTTTGCCAAACGCGTTTTGTGGTGACAATTAATATATGAACACAAATGTTCACTCGAACTCATTGGAATAGAAAGACAAATTTTATAAATAGAGTATATATTATTAAATGCTCTAATTATTTCTTTTTCCAAATGCAAATTTAAATGTGTTTTAAAATGTTCAGCAATATTAGTCGATGAACACTCCCAAAAAGTTTTAGTTCTGCCTCTAAGTAATCAAAGTCAATATTATAGGTAGGTATTACAAATTTCTAAAATATCTTCATCTCTGTAGTATCTGGTACTTAAACAATATTGAGGAGTTTTAAGTATTTTTAAATTGATATCTGAAAATTTTTTTATATTTATAATTATAATAATATTATGTAACTCAGGAAAATAAATTAAAGTTAGAAATTAAAGTTTCGCCTTGGTTTTGTTTTAACTCTACAATTATGATAAGCAATTAAATTTGGATATCATGATGTATTTTGATGGTAAATGTCAATAAACAAATTTTGTTAAATCCATTCATTTTTTTTTCTTTAGTGAACTGTGACAATCATTATGTATAGGTATTACGGATGCAATAACTAATTTAGGTGGACGGTGCCTAGTGGATTATGGTAGTCCATAGGAATGTAGTATATATTAGAAACTTGATACAAGTTATAGGTATATAAAAGTACTTCAGAAAAACGTTCATGTGATTCGTCCCCTATTTTAGTGTAATAATTCCACTGTTTACTGGAACCTTGAAGGTACTTACTACCTACCTCCTATTTCAGATTTTATTTCAAATAATCAGCTTTGAGATTAGTATGGATATTTTTTAATTAGGTTTTTATCTATTCTTGGAGGAGAGGTATTCTGTGTTGTGAATAATATTGCTGTTCCTTATGAACCATAGGTCCTTTAGACATATCCTTAAAAACTCGTTTTGGAGGATTTGGATTTTGTTTATTTTTGTTAGAGAGGCTGTAGCCCATACTAATCGGGTATAGGTAAGTGATTAGTGGTCAAATTATTAAGGTGAACCCTAGTAGGATAGATGATTTTATTTGGAGAGTTTATTTATAGTTAACTAATGGATAAAGGGTATTCATTCTTGTATAGCCTTATGCAAGTTTTTGATTCAAATTAATTTTCCTCGTTAGGTTTTTGTCTAGGAATACTCAGACTTCCGAGGTATTTTACTGAGTTGTTTTTATTATTGCATTCTATATATTGGTTTTCTATGTAAATGAATCGAAGATCTTTGTATTGTTTTTGGTAAATATTTTTGTTCACTTTAAGATTCAGCTTAAGTTTCCATTTTTTGAATTAGGTGGTTACCGTGTTTAAGGATTATGGAGATTTTGAATTGAAGATTCTAAGAAGTTGTTTTATTATTGTTGTATTGTCATTAAATATCGCCAGTTGAGAGTTTAGTTGATTTAAAATACCTATCATAAAGTTTAATCTATAAAAAAAGTAGCCCCCTATTTAAGTGTTTCTTTCAAAATATATTTCATCAGCTTTGTTGTCTCCGTCTTATAAATGTTCAATATAGCAAAACTGTTTTATCTGTGCAAGAACCACTCAAGCAGTATTCCAAGTTAAGCAATTGAATTTGCACACTAGAGGAAAATATTGAATTTGCAATGTTGTTTTTAATTTTTTGTTATCACAAATACAATAAAAATTCATTAGTTTTTAATTTTTAAACTTGAATAACTTTTTTTCTAGCTTTGATATCGAAAAAAAAATGATTCTCCTTTTTATAGTGTGAAAATTTGGTTGCTTAGCTTAGACTATAGTCTGAGTTGTTCTTACCCTCGAAACACAGTTTTTGGTAAGTCTTACATTTGGAAAACGGAGACAACACATGCAGTGTAGCGTCCTCTTAAAAATATTCATATTTTTATTTCACTGTTTTTTTAGAGATGAAAAAATACAATCCAAAATTGCAAGAATTATTAAAATTTGGAATAAACTAGGTGTATATTATGATAATAGTTATTTAGTTGATTTAATTAGTTTATTACCTACAACAAATCAGAAATCAAAATTAGCTAATCCTGTACAAGTGTTTCAAGTACGTACTGTTTTTAAATATTCTATAATAATAATTTAACAAATTAATCAAAGTAAACATCAAGATCATTTTAGTTGAAAAAATGATTAAAAACTTTTATATAAATTATTTTATTTTTTATTTTACGAACTTACATCATCACCGTATATTACTCATACATTGGAATGTAGCGCTACACATTTGCATACAATAATTCATACTATTCTAATAATAATATATATATATATTTATATTAACTTTTAGCAGATTTATATCTTAATACGTAATAGGAATGCTAAATACCTTTTCCTTTATAAGGTTTTAATGATAATTCAAAAAAAGTATTAAAAATATTCTATTATTATGTAGTATAATTTACATAGGTAAATTAAGTATTTATTTAAGCATTTTAAATGTATGTGTTTAACACTTAGCTTATAAACCATCATAGATTACCACAATTTTATAAAATTTCTTCTGCTCCGAACTTAATCCTAAGAGAATACCAAAATAGTGCATGTGTTCTCCGCCTTGTAAAAAAGTATAACATAGCAGTCTTTTGTTTCTATCTAAATAAGTTTTAACAAAATTTTATAGCTATCTGTGTAAAATATTAAAATTTTAAAATGTTCACTACTTGTTTTAAAATTTAAATATCATCAAAAGATTTTGAGATTCCCTAGATAATTTTCTGGTCTTTATATTTGATAATAGGCCATTTCACTTAATATTAAAGTTAAAAACAAAATTGGTTCTACTAAACACAAACTTTCTAAAGTTTTTTTAAAACAATATTTATTAATAAATACTTTTCTTTAATTTTTATATGTTGACATTTTTATAAAACTATTCTACTACATACCGTGAAATTCTCAATAATTTAAATAAAAAATCCCCGATAGTAAATATTAAAAATATTTTTTGTTCTTGGGTAATAAGTATAGAGTTAAATGAATATTCAACTACTAAAAAAAATGTATTATCTAGAATATACCTTTTTCTGAATACCTAATATTTATTCTATGCTAAGTATGTAAGGTTACACTGTTACTAGCTTGATGATACTGTGGTGGTGTGATGACTACAGGTATCGTTTAGAGTTCTCCTCTAAAACACGTATAATTTAAACTGGTTTATTGTTATTCTATACCAGAATATTTGTTTTAAAGAATTATTTTAAGTGTTCAGAAAATATCGGTTTAACTCGAATATTTTCTAAGTCAAAATAATTCACTGTTAAAAATTATCCCAAGTCCAAAATAATAAATCAAAAGACTGACTGAAGGTGCTCTGGTTCGTCTGGTCAAATCCAATCTGAATATAGGCTGTTCGGGGCTCTTCTTTATAGGCCTACCCTGTACTTCTCCGAGCCTCCTCAATCTGAGTATCCCATAGGTGTCTCGTCTGTTGGTTATCATTCCGGGAAATGCTTACGACCCAAACTGATATGAATTTTATGAGTGCACATCCTGGGCGTGGTGGCATGTCCGAATATCTACTACCCAGTATCAGGTACGTTACACTAGCACCACAACCTAAACCAAATTCTTCAAAATTGGTTCCATGCGTTAGTAACCGATTAGTAACCATTCGTAACTGAAAATTCGGAATTCGTAACCTAAACCGGGTACCAGGAAAACCGTTTTTCCCAACCGGGTGCTGGCGTAACGTTACACCGGCACCCGCATATTGAGATAATGCACTTAGAAAGTTCAAACCTAAACTAGACTTTAGTAACCGATTAGTAACCATTCGTAACCGAAAATTCGGAATTCGTTACCTAAACCGGGTACCAGGAAAACCGTTTTTCCCAACCGGGTGCTGGCGTAACGTTACACCGGCACCCGCACGTGACAATAATCTTAAGTAGATTATTTTTATCCTTATTATACTTTTTGCATATATTTTTTATCTAAACTACCATGTCCTTGATCAAAAGTATTTTTGCAATTTTTTTACAATACGAACATAGCATATTTTTCCCCCCATATTTTTAAATTTATACATTTTACATACCTAATATAAATTTGTTTTTTATTATTTGTTAAATTTCACTATGTTTACAAAATATATACCAAAATTATGTTAAGAAATGTTGTTGAGTATTAAAAATAAAAACAAAATTACTCGTAATAAATAAAAAAAGATGTTTTTCAACTAATATATTATTTTTTAATGTTATATTCAATAAACAAATTGAACCGTAAAATACTTATTAA
>NW_019100950.1:0-21249 GCF_001856785.1 Myzus persicae | reverse complement strand
TGGAGCATGCTTTAGTAATATTAACGGAACATTTATTGCATACGGGCATCTTAAATAGACGGAAAAAGAATAAAAAGAAATATAAAGTACGCAAAAACAAATTATATATCGATATACACTGGAATATAGGTAATAAATATAGAAATAGCGATAAGCGACCGACGAAAAATGCAATACGACCGTACAGGTCAACGTACAGCAGATAACTGATATTATATTCATTATAACAAGACAGCTGCTGGTGCTTGTGAAAAAACCGCGCTATGCGTAATCACGATCGCAATAATCGCGGACATAACATTATGACTTCTACAGTCTACACTTCGCACACGATTTTCATGACAACAATTTATTTTGGTGGGTGGGGGTATTAAAGCGCACTAGCGATTCAAACGTAAAACGCCGGTACTCGTATCCAACTACAGCGGCTTATAGTGGCAAACGCCGCTGAACACGCAGGTAATTTTACCCGGCAGTGAGCAATCTATAGTATTTATAATCAATGGTAGTACCTGCTAATATGGGCAGTCAACTGCTGAGTATTCATTTTATGATGGATAATGTAGCAAGTGATATTTAATTTTATATAGAGTTAAGTTTTAATAATTATTATTGATTTAATTATCAATTATTTTTATTTTGATATAAAATACCTACCTAACAGAAAATGCTAATTAATAATTAATTAACATTTTCTGTTGTAGTTAATTATTGTGGTTAAAACATGATATTTTATTTTGCAGTCGATACCTATAGCCTATGCGCTAATGGAAACAAAATCGAGAAACTCGTATCAATGCGTGATGGATTATATGAAGAAGAATTTATATCCCAACTTATCATTGATAATTACTGATTTTGAACCAGCACTTAGAGATGCATTATCTTCTAGTGTAGGTGTTGAAGGGACACGTGTCTTAGGTTGTTGGTTCCATCATAACCAGGTCGGTATATCTTATGTTGATTAGCACTTTAAGTTGGTACATAAACCAATTTAGATTATTTTTCCAAAAAAGTTTTTATAGGTACCTATATATACAAATCAAATGTAGATTTAAGTTTTTTATTTATAAACATTTCCATTTTTTAGAGAAGAGTAAATGTTTTTAATTTTGTGAATAAAATAAATTGTTTCTATTTATAAATAAGGTTTATTGTTAAATATGGTATTTTGGACATTTTTCTATGCATTAACATAATTTTATATCTGACTGATACCCGGCACCCGCGTATGCTGTCAAGTCCTATATTAACGGGAAATATAGCAAAATCACATTGCATGAAATAAAATGAATACTCTGGGTTGAAATTTGAGTTTCTACATCTATTTTCTACTAAATTTGAATAAGACTATAAGAGACTATAAAAATATAATATTTTCGAACAATACCTATATCCTTTTTGATAAAATATTATGTTTTTTCTGAAATAAAATTAATTGTGTTGTAAATTTTCCAG
This sequence comes from Myzus persicae, assembly GCF_001856785.1. Classification (NCBI taxonomy): domain Eukaryota; kingdom Metazoa; phylum Arthropoda; class Insecta; order Hemiptera; family Aphididae; genus Myzus; species Myzus persicae. Next base: position 19,791 of record NW_019100950.1, on the reverse strand, counting down.
TCTTGAATTAATATCACTAATTTCTACATTAAAACAATAATAATTTACAAATACTTATGCCATTTTCTCAAATATGGTCTATTTTATACTCGTTAGATAGGTGGAGACAGATAATTAGGTTATCACTTCTTCTTAAAGTTTTATAACTATAACAAAACAAAATGTAAAAGTAAAAGTTCAGTATAAATAGTAATAAGTATTAAATTTATCACTTTATATTTTTTAATTTTAATATTAATTTAATTTACAGGCACTATGGAAAAAAATGAAATCTCTAAATTATTTAGAAACCGTCAATTCAAATACATATGCTTTGAAGACTTTAAAAATTCTTATGTGTTTGCCATTGTTACCCAGTGCAGAAATTGAACAAGGTTTTCTACTGACTAATGCATATGCTATCCACCACAACGTTCCATTAACTAATCTGTTTGAGTATTATCAAAAGTAATACATCATAGTAATTTTATGTACTTTATAACTATGTTTCAATTATTAAAATACACATTTTTTATTATGGTTAAACTTTAAAGTTAATGGATACGACGTGTCGGAGTTAACATATTATCTGTTAATAGTGTCTCAAGAAGGACAAATAACAACTTGGAGAGCTTTTATAACTTTTTGAGACACAAGTTTTCCATTGCACATCCAAATGTATGGGTCTTTCTTGGTAAGTTTAAATTAATTTCCATTTTTTATCTGTGTAAAAACTAAAAACAATACCTTTTTAATATTAAAAACAATATCTTTTAATACATTTTAAAACTGTTAAAATCATGTAAATTAAAATCATATTGAATACAAAATGATATAAACTTATATTTAGGGTTCTGCTGCCCGAATACTGTATTCATTTTGGGGATAATGACATTAGTATTAGCCTTAAAGCGAGTATTATAGTTATGACATGGAGCATCAATATAGGTTTTCATATTATAAAATAATAGGCAATGTTCTTTGTGTATTATTATATTATGTTCTTATAACAAACACATATATTATAAATTATTATAATAATAAATTTGGTTTAATCATCAGGTCAAATATGTGAGTTGAGCCAAAAGTACCACACTACAGTTACTCAAATTTCCAATGGTCTGCAACCAACAAGGAACCTTAAAACTAAGTACCTTCTGAACTCAAGGTTGATAAGGGCTGTTGAACATCACGAGGCAGGTATATTAAGTGTATGGCAATTTCTAGTGAAATGTTCATACTCATGTGCCGGCTATGAAAGAAGGCAAAGGCATTGGGCACTAGGTATTGAACATGATCATGAGTCAAATGATGATGTTTTGGAAGACGACTTTGTTGAACCAGGTCCAGAAGTACCACAAAATGCACCAGAAGTAGTACACAATCCAAGGAATTGTATGGTTTGTTTAATTACTACTCCTGGTGAAAATGTAGCTCAACATATAGTGTTGCCTTGTGGTCACGCCTGGGTCTGCGAAACATGCGTTTCAGTGTTGGATGGACAATATCAAAGAACGTGCCCAGTCTGTCGAGGAGATGTACTTCGTTTCCAAAGAATGTTTTTGTCTTAAGTTAAAATCTAAATTAAAATTTGATATTATGTACAATTATCATGCATATTAAGTACCTAGTCACCTGCATCATGTTCCTATAGTACATTGTTATATACTGAAATGTAGTTATTACTCTTTTCACGTTTGTGTTTTTTTTCAAATAACAATACCATATGTTAAAATTGAAAAAGAAATTCTGAGATTTAAATTAAATATTTTATTATATAGGTAAGTATCCATGATTAATTTAAGGTTCTTTTGATGAAACCAATCTACTTATAACGAGGGTTGACCAATATACTAGAACAGAGGAGGTATCTAAAACAAAACACATTTAATTTGTTTGATTAAGTAAGAGGTACTAGATACCAACTTAATCTATAATTTTTAAATACCAGATTCTAAATACTAAATTGTAAACCTATTTAATATGTATGTTACAACCAGATTTGCAAAGAATACCTTTAAAAAGTGTATAAAAACTCTTACCCATTTTAGGTAATAATTTATTTAAAGAAACAACTATGTATAAACAAAATATATTGTTGCACAAATATTTGATGAAAATTCAAAAGTTGTAATATGAAAAACAAGCTATAATATTAAACAAGTGTTATCAAAATAAAATTTGTTAAAAAAAAAAGTAGCTATTTCAAATAGGTAGGTACTATACTAAGTTTTAAGGCAAAAATATTAGAAAATTATTTTAAAAGTGTTCTACACCAAAAAAACCTTTAAATAGATATCGTAGAACGGGGTGAAGTGGACCAGTTTTTGGTAAATTTCTTAAGATTCCGAAGAATTTATTTGACCAAAACGATTGAAACTTGGAATATATTATCTATACTTATGTATGCAACAGTTAATGCAATTTTTTTTCTTACTTATTTAAACCTTTTTTTTTTTGTGCTAAAAAGTGGTCCACTTTACTTAGATATGAGGGGTCAAGTGGACCAGGCGTTTGTTTTTCATTAAAAACCACTTCAATCAATTCTAATTTTGAAGTGAACCACTAAATTATATTTTTTGTAAAACATAAGACAACATTTAGAGCATAAACAATTGTTTAACCTTGTTTATTCATCAATTTGAGCAATTTGTTTCAATATCAAAAAAAATCTTACTTTTTAGATACCTTCCTTGGTAAATATTAAAAAAAAAAAAACAGTTAACTCACCATATCTTCTTTACAGGCACCTAACTAAACAGGTAACAATAAAGGTAACTTACAAATTGATATTCTTTCTAAGGATGATAATAATAACAAATTTCTTATAACATATTAGTATGTTAAATGGTTAACAAGAACTTAATAAACCCATTTTAGAGTATAAAAAATATTCATGGTCTTACTTACTAGTTACTTTTGAGTTTCAGACGACGTTTGAAGTTTGAATGAAAAAAAAAATCGTTATTTTGTGTCAAACGAAATGATAAGGATCGTCCTGTACTATTGTTATCACTAGTATCAAAAATTGTTCATTAGATGTACCTATGTTGAGAGACATTGATTTATGGTATTATCAATTCCGTAATTTTACTTTCCTCTAAATTACGGTCCGTGATTTTACGTTCCTGGATAATACAGTCCAGGGTATTACTATCCGTGATATTACATTCCGCATTTTTCTGGTTCCGTAATTATACTATCCGTGATATTACATTCCGTATTTTATTGGTTCCGTAATTTTACGTTCCACAAAATTATGGTTTGAACAACTAAATTCCGTTATTTTACGTTCCGTAGTATTACGGTCCGTAATTTTACTTTCCGTATTTTTTATCATTCCGGTCAATTATTTTCCGTAAAATTACGGCCTCCCACTCCAATCCAACAACAAAAATACATAACCAAAAACTTCATTTAATATGCGATATACCACATTTGTTTAAGAGTGTCCGTAACAATTTATTGAATGGTGATATTCAAATAAATAATAAAAAAATTATATTTCAAGATATTGTTCAAACGTATGAAATTGATACTAAAAATTCAAAAGCTCGTAGTATGTGTAAGATATTACCTATTCATTTAAACCCTAATCTATTTCAAAAAATGTCATGCAAATTAGCTTTACAAATATTCAGCAACAGTGTATCTTCAGCTATAAAAACGTCAATACATACGGGTTAGTTAAAATCAAAATATGCTAATGATACAGCTGACTTTCTACTTGAATTAAACAATACATTTGACGCATGTAATAGTCAAAATCGTTATGATAAAAATCCTGACAGGCGTCTAATGAGCTCTCATAATAAACATATTTTTTAAAACATTAACAAAACTATTTCAACTTTCCAAAACGCTAAAAAAAATATGTCACAAAAACAACTAAATTTCAGTGCCACCATGTTTTACGGAAATGGACAGGTCATTAACTGCTATAAAACAAATGTATGAAATAGAAAGATCTACAGCCGAAAATATCTTTCCAGCGAATGAGAAAACTTTTTTTTTGTTAACAAATAGACTTAACCAAGATCCTTTGGAAAATATGTTTTCAATTATGAGACAAAAAAATGGATACACGCGAAAATCAACCGCAAAAATATTCGGTACTTGTTTTGTTAGTATTTGTTAATTTTCGTTAATGAAAAATTCGGAGAAATGTAATTGTGAAGCAGATCAAGATGAGTTTTTAACTATTGATATTTCATCTAACATCGAGGTTGAAGTTAACAATGATACAAGCAAAAACATTTTAGATAAAGAAATTGAAAACGAGACAAATGGTACCTCTAGTGATGAACATACAAGCTCAACATGTTCAACTTCATCTACTGAGTTGAAACCAAAAATAACAACATTAGAAGAATGTTCTATTATATACTTTAGGTTATCTTGCTAAACGCACTATAGAACATTTCAATTGTACAAATTGTGAAAAAAACTTAATTACTGAAGATCTTATTAATGAACCAAATCAATTATTAATAACTTTTAAGACTTTCGAACACCTAAATAACACATACAACAAGGGATTAAAAAGCTTACAAATATTAATATGCAATATTTGTCTTAATGTATTTTCAAAAATGTTTGCACTCATAAAAAGTGAAAAAGAATGATAAAAGGTGCTGTATTAAAATTAAACAAGCAGATTATAAATTTTGATGAATCAACATGTAAGGGACATTATGAATTTATTTTACAGTTGTTATTAATAACTAGAATTTATAAAGAATGTAAATGGTCGAAAGAAGACAGTTTTAACAAACTTTTAAATAAATTACCCGAAAAATTAAGAATTTTGTATAACAAATGAAATACGTCTACATTTTTATATTTATTAACTATGTGATTAGTTTAGTACGTGTTTTATTATTATTTTATATTTATTTATCAATGTATATTTATTGCTAATGTTTATATATTATATCACCATGTAGTTTGTATCACCAGTATATCTAATTTGAACTTGTGTTATTATTTAATAAAGTATTATATTTTAAATTTCAATTATTTAGGTTGTTAGGTACATAATTTAATTGTTGATCTTTTATTAATTTTGATTTGTATATTGTTAATTTTTCTGTTTGTATAATTTCATACTTTTTGCTTCATTTTATTTTGCTCGTTATGTTTATAAAAACCATATCAACAAATTTAACACTCAGGTAAATAAATATTTAAAAACTAATAAAGTAATAATATTATTTAAGCCTTTAAAGTGAAAGTTAAAAAGTACCCTTATCTAACGTACCTATACCTACATTTATAATATAAATTAGGCATACCTACCATAAAAATTTTTTAATGAGTATGTTATTATTGTTTTATGTTATTCGAAAATTCGAAAATTAGACTTTTTGATATTTGTGAATAATTGTAACTAAGTTAAAACTTTTTGATTTCAATACAAGTGATAAACTTGAATATCTCAGCACAAAAAAGTTTGATTGGTAAGTTTGAACAATATTTTAGGCGTCTTAACTAGTTGGATTCGGGTATTATGCATGAGTCTCCGGCGAGCATTTTTGGAAGCAATAGCGCAGTTGTGGATTTGCACGTTACGACATGTCACACGACGGCGGCCGTCAACGACGATGCAGTAGGCGATTAGGAATAATATTAAATTTTATTGTAGACAAAATACCTTAACGCGGTCTATCGGAAATAATTTCCGTGCGGTATTTTTACACAAGCAGTGAGCAATCTACAGTATTTATAATCAATGGTTACGTCATTTGTTTGTATTTGTTTGACCAAATTTAGAATTTGTTTGATGTCGGTTCCCAATGGAAAATCAGTTTTCCGTGCGGGGGGCTGCAGAAACGTTTCCCCAGCCCCCCACCCCGTTAAATATTGACTTTTTGCAAATTTTCTTTTCCCAACATTTAGTACGTCATTTGTTTGTATTTGTTTGACCAAACTCAGAATTTGTTTAATGTCGGTTCCCCTTGGAAAATCGGTTTTCCCGTGTGGGGGCTGAGGAAACGTTTCCCCAGCCCCCCGCATAAGAAATAATGGACTTTCAGCGATTTTCAGTGAATTCATGAACTGGCAACTATATAAATAAAAATGCAAATAAATCTATTTAATTGTCTATTGATATTATGATATACATTATAGGTATAAGGTATTATTGCATAATATTATTATAAAGTTGTATAAGATACAATGGTTTGTTACATAAAAATTAAATCATAATTAATGTTTTTAAAAAAAATAAAAAGTAAAAAAAATTTTAAAAATAAAAATAAATCTATAACAATCTGTTTAATTTTTTTTAAATATATAATTTTAATTATTATTTAAATAGTATAAATAAGGAATTCACATGGTACTTTTGTGTTACCTTTTACGTATTTAACGTTTTTTTGGACATCATCATACATTTCCCATTTATTATGTCCTCTCTTACAACATGCATAATAATGGCCAATGGAAGTCCTGAGACGACTTAGTCCACGACGGAAACAACCCACACCTCTTAACTCATAGGTTTTTCGCGATGCTATGAGTATCTGTGGTGTATTTTCAAGTATAATTGATGGTTGTGGAAGTACTTTGCTGCTATAGTTTAGATTAATATTTTCTACAATAATAAAACAATTTAATTTATATTTTGTAATTAATTTACCTAGATTAATACATACCTTCCCAATTTAATAACTCCACAAATATATGAAAAGCCGACATCACAGTTGTTTTTGTTTTTACTCCTTGGTATGCTTCGCCTTTTTTATTAATATAACCACAATTTTTTTTTCCAATTTTATCCTGGAGTCTATATAATTCTGTAAATCGGCTATGTTTCTATCATTTATGGTAAATGAAAAAATCATAATTGGAACTTTAGCTTCAGTCGTTCTTCCACATGTTAAAATATTACAATTTAAAGTGATGTGCTGTTGGAAACTCTTTCAATGTTGTATTAAATAAATTACTTGCTATTGTTTCACATTTGACTAAAGTTATGTTATATTCTAAAAATTCCAATTCTGGGTTCATATTGTTTATCTGTTTTATAAAACAAATTATTATAATTTATTTAATTTATATTTATTAGTTGATTAAGTACAAAATAGTGAAAGTCATAATAGTAAAGAAAAAAGACCGAAATCCAAATCAAATATCATTACCAGTGGTTAAATAAAACTGTCAAACATCGGTGATAACATAATTAACCTATGTGTATACCTATACCTACAACTAATAATAAGATAAACAATTTGTGTAACAACTAATTGATATTGTAGATTAATAGTGTAGTTGTTATCCAGTATTCTTACTGTTCGCAATCTGTACAGTATGACACAACGTTATTATCTTATGTAATATTTAATTTTTTTAAACTTTTTTACATTTTTATGGTATTCATAAAAAGTTATAAAAATAAAAAATTGTACGATTACTTTCTATGAATACCTTATTTATCGCGAAGATAGTAGTCGTGGATGACCATTGAATTGGCTCCCAATATAATTTTCAACAAGTGGTTCTCATAATATAAAAGTTGGAAAGGTACGCGACTTTAATATTTTTAGCGACACAGGGCCGGATATACTGTTTGTATATTTCCACTCTTTTTCGAATTCATTCTTCGCGTTCTTCCTCATTTCGGTATTTAATTTAATGTATTTTGCAAGCCAATCCGATTGTTTGAACTCTAAAACTCTGTGTACTTTTTCTACAATTAAACCATTTGTTATGGCTTGCTGCAGGTTTCGATAATGGATTACGTAATTTTTTTTTGAATGAAGTGTCGCCATAAGTTTTTTCACTTTTGAACCAGGAGGAATTTTGTTCTCAGGTAAAAATGGAAGATCGTTGTGTAAGTCATGGAGTTCATTAGGGTATGATATGTCTACCTCATACACTCTGCCTATATCTGACGTCGGCGTCAAAGCATCTAATCCGTCTAACTTAGGCTCCACCCATTTAAAGTCACCGTATGGCATGTGCTGTGACATTGTCCATCCGTACAAATTGTTACAATCTTGGTAAACTATCCATGATTTTGACTTTGTTGGGTCATAATCTTGGGTTTTTTCATTATTAGCTTTAGCATACCTCATTTTTGCTTGTGTGAGGCCACCGCGGATTGAATTTTCAAAAAATAAGTGGGTGTCAAAATCTGATAGTAATTCTAGTTTGACTTTGGTATATTTCAACATACAGTCAAAACTAAAACCTGGAGCTGTAAATTAGTAAACAGGGTCTAAATTGTATGTAGAAATGCACATGTCTCTGAAATTTTCGAACACGTCAGCCAACAGCAGCACGTCAATTTTTAGATACAAATCGCTATATTCTCCTAGGGTTTTGCATTTGAAATGGTTCCATACTGTGACTGCGTGTTCGTATTCCTCATCGTCTATATGTTCTTCCGTTAATGTGCTATAAAAATCTTCTTTCCGAGGCAAAATCGTTTCTTCTAACTTGTCCCAACTATCGGTAAACTCGTAAGGGTATACACCCTTACGTGTGACGAGATTCATATTTCTGGGTACGAATGCTTTTGCGGTTTCTCTGAACTTCTCGAAAATTGGTGTTAATAAATTTTCTACAAGTGTTGATAATTTTGATGCCATGAATCGACAAGAGTCTATGAATCGAATCGAAAAGTTGTTGGTAAGGTGTTTTGAAAATGAAATGTATTTTTCTTCGCTGTTCGGAATCACTGAGATTGATTTAGTGTCATTTCCGAGTTCGGTTACTATGAAATGTGCATCGTAATTAGACAAATTTTGTAGAAAGCACGTTATAAAGTTAGGTTTTTGGAGTTTCAGGTTGCAAGTATTGCATAAAGTTTGCCTAAATTTTCCTGATAGATGGCAGTGATCTGTCACCTTTTGGTTTTTGATAGAAAAATTACATTCACATAGATTGCATGTATTTTTCGATACATGTGCTTTTTGCTCTTCTTCTGTCATTATGATGGGTTTATTTGTTTTAAGTAAATCTTGGACTCTTCTCGCGATCTCTGTCACTTCATTAACGAAACGCTTGGCCACATCCTGATGTGACTCGCTTCCGCGATGAATAATAGGTGATGTTGGTATCTCATATTTCTCAAGCAAATCAATCCGGTACGTTTTCTGTAGCCTTAACGAAATATCCAAAGCTCATCGGTTCGTGTTTTTGAAAAGCTGCTGTTTTCTTGCCTTTGTTTTCTTTACATTTAACAAGGAGTGCCTCGAAATCGGCATTTATCGCGAACGGATGTCTTTCAGTGTTACTCCACCCATCGAACTGTAACAATGTACCGGGCTCAGGCATCTTAGGTAGAATTGGCTTGTGTGCTCCACATATCAACTTATGTTGTTCAAGCCCCGCCTGACCTTTTAACTTATATTTTGTATGTATATTGTCGATTCTGGTGAAGCAACGTTTGCAAAATATTACGCTCTCTTCATGTCCGGTTATTTGTGATCTCACAAGCCTCGAAATGTTCGAAATGTAGGTGTAGTGGCTTTTATGACCATCAGTAATTAGTAAGAGATCAGAATGATATTTTTTTTCTTCATCCACAACCTTAAGTGGATAAACAATATGTTTCTTATTCTTTTCTTTTTTTAATCCATAAACGTTGACTGATATTTTCGGATTATTTTTTTCAAATGTTTTTATTTCCCTCACAGGTGTTGGGAATGTTATATCAGAAAAATTATATTTGTCCTCGAGCGATGTATAATTTTCAGCCACTTGATTTTTGGCATTACCCGAAACGTGTCTTGCCAGAATTGCCCACTTGAAGCACTGTTGGTCTGAGTTTTGGGGGTTGATAATTGCTTTTTTATTTTTAATGTCTTCTGGAAGTTTAATATAAGACGAACCACCCATAGGCGTATAATTATATACTCCTAACAGTAAACCATCTATTGATTGTAACGTAAATCCACTTCCTTTAGAAGTATAAATTTCTTCTTCTAGCAAAAGATTGGCAAAATCTTGATTAATTTTAGCTTCGATATCTGTATCCATAAACATTTCCTTGGCTGAGGTCTTAAATGCTCTATTCTCTGCTGAATTTTCTACGTTCGGGCGTTCATATGTTGCTTCTAATTTAAGATTATATTTAATTGGTTGTTTTGTTGATAGTAATTTGAGTAGTTCTATTAAGTCTTTTTTTGTTGATTCTAAAAATGTTCTGTAGTTGGTCAAATTATCTGTATTTTTCACGTAATACCAATTGATTTTATTCGATAACGATGTTCCTGTCTTAATTAATCCTCGTGTCTTGACGATGCTCATGCGTGTCTTTTTAGTATTTGCTGCTTCATTCGAATTTTCCGTATGATATGGGCGCTTATGACCATTGCGAGATTGAACTGAAAAAAAAAAAAATTTTTTTACTATTGTATTGCTAAACATTATAGAAAAGCGTGTTACAGCTTGAAAATCTGTAAAAGTTTTTAATCAGATAGAAAAGATAAATTGTTTTTATAAATATAAACCTTTTTTTTTAGTAAAAGTACCTGAAGAAAAATTAAGAATTTAAAAAAAATGTGTTTATCAAATAGAAAATACGATTTTTAAAAACATACAATAATAAAATGAGGTAGGTATCAAGCTCTAGTATTACATAAATGTTTATATATATATATACATTAAATATGTAAAAGCAAAAACAAATATGATATAGAGCTCTTAGTTATAGTAATAATACACAACGTTCTTTTGTGTAGCATGAATCAATAGTAACATTAAGAATGTATATACGCTGGCGTTCGTAATAGTTTATTTAGATCGTTGGATAAATAGTATGCCTATTTATGTTTTTATTGGTATAGAAAAATAAGATATTCATATTGTGTTGTTATATATGTATAATATAGTCAAATATAAATATATCTGTTTATACTTTAAAATATATATAATAAAATAAAATAATTTATGTATGTTTTTAATAGCGTTATGACAAAAATCGTATGGAAATATTTTCAATTAATATATTATTAGATGAATTTATTAAAATTATTGAACAATTTTACGAACATTTTTAATATATATATACATATGATCTTAACGGGTTTAACTATGATAATTATAGGATTTATCAGGATTTTATCTAAATTATTACATGTTTTCCATGATTTTATACAACTTAGTATATTTTTTTCTATTTTTGTTAAGAAATGATGATGTTTCCGTATGTTTTTATGTACCTATTTTCACTAAGATGCTTATATTTTAACAGGTATTGTTTTATGCGGTTTTGAAGAAAAAAAACTAATAGCATTTTTTATTTTAAATATTTTGAAAGTTATAAAGCAATATTTATTTTAATTTCATCGAAAAAGTAATATTTCTACATGAAGTGTTCTATTTTGTATAAAATAGGTATCTAATATAATATTATCTATAATAACCTAAGTAAGTTATATATATATAAATACAGCTATAAAGTTATGAATAATATATTTACCATTATAATCGTAAATGTGTTCAGCTGGCTTATAAAAATCTTGAATTTCTTGCTTGGTTATGGTTGATTGTTGTCGAACAACAATATTCGAACCTGAAAATAGTATTATTATTAATTAGATACTTGAAAAAATGATTCTTCGAATAAATTACATTTTATTTAACACCTTTATTGTTATATATTTCCTTTAGGTAGTATAACGTATGTATGTTGTATTAAATAATTAAACATGATATACGTAGCCTTGATTAAATATATTTTATCTAATAAATCTGTAAATAGTTAAAAATTCTTACGATGTTTATCCTTGCTATGTCTGATGAGGTTATCTTTTCGCGTGAATATTTCTGAGCATATACTGCATGAAATTTTTTTGGAAACATCGTGTGACTTGTCATGTCTGTGTAGATTACTGATCCTAGTAAAGGTCTTATCACATATACTACTCGAGAACATGATTACGCCTGATGAAAACTGAAGAACACTAGTCGAACTTGCGAAACAAGACTTCAACGAATTGATGGATAATGAATTATATAAAAATATATTATACTTTAAATAACAGTGTTAAATAGTTTTATCGAAGTGAATTATTAACGTATTCGCAAATAATAGAACTAGCGGTAAGAAAATGAACTACGGTGTTAATTAAAGTAAAATAAATAATTTGATTTTTATAATACTTGTAAAATATTTGTATACACTTTAAAAACACTTAAGAACTCTGAAATAACACGACTTGACACTTGAACGGTAGTTAACAGACTGGTTTAATTTTGCTTTGTGTGCACTACTTTCTGCCTGGAATTCATCGACAATACTAAAGCTATGGTTTCCTAGAAAAGCGGTGCCGTTATCTAGCGGCCGTAATATAGCGTTGGGTGACGTCATCTATAGGTTTTCTATAAATAGCATCGGAGTAGGTTTCCTAGAGTACGTTGAGTGTCACCGTAACGTCAAATAGCGGTGCTGTCATTTGCATGACGGCCGTCATAGCGGTGATTAACAGTAGTTCAACGTTTTTCGCGTGTAGCGGTGTGCATATTTAATTAATACAATGAGTGGAAACGTGATTTGGACGAGCGAAAATGACGAACAATTAATTGATTTTGTCAAAAATCATGAAGCTTTGTACAATATCAAATCCAAAGAGTATAGACAAGCCCAGATGAAGCAAAATTTGTGGAACGAAATTGGAATAACACTTCAAAAATCAGGTGTGTATAGTACTAAAATGCAGTAAAGTGAAAAATTCAATAAATATTAACTAATTTAATATAAAACACTTTTTTCAAGCTTAAATTTAATTTATTCAACATTATTTTAAATAAAGTTTAGAATAGTAATATGTTATTTTTTGTTATCGTTTACGTGTTATCACAGATACTATTTTAATATAAGAATAATGAATATATTAATTATTAATATACAAGAGATGCTTTAAAGTAAAAGTAATTACCACAATAAATATATTATATAATAATCACAATTAATGTCGCATTGCATAACTATGCTGCCACTCTACAGCCCCTGGACCGTTGAAATAATTTTTGAATATTTCTCGAATTTGAGTGTGATTCATTTTGGCACGCACATTGTGTTCTGTTATGGGGATTAAATTTTCAGTTGGAAGTGGTAGTGCATCATCAAAATGTTTTTGACCTGGAGCAAGTACTTTTGCTCCCCGTAAAATATTATATAATATGCATGCACATTTAATCAATTTGTCTGTAGTTTCTGGGGCAGTAGCAATAGGTAGGAAAAAGAGTCTGAAATAACCGCATAAAATTCCGAAAGTATTTTCAGTTGTTCTCCGAGCTCTAGATAGTCGATAATTATATACAGCTTTTGATGGATCATGTACAGATTGCTGTCTTGGATAAGGTTTCATTAGGTTTTCGTGCAGAGCAAAAGCTTCATCCCCTACAATGACATGGGGTACAACCGTATTTGTCCCGGGTATTTCTTTTGGTGCTGGTATATTGAATGTATTATTTTTTATCATTTTTCCTATTTGACTCTTTAGGTAGATACCAGCGTCTCCTTCTCTACCATAGGAACCAATATTAACAGCAGTGAATTTACAATCCGCGTCAACGACTGCTAGCAAAACGATTGAATAGTACTCTTTATAGTTAAAATATAATGATCCACTTCGTTTGGGAGCCTTTATTCTTACATGTTTCCCATCTATCGCCCCGACACAGTTCGGGAAATTCCTTTTTGTAAAAAATTGACTACTGTTTTGTCTTAGTTGATTTTCTGTAGGCGACGGTATAGTTAACTCAAACATCCTTTTAATAATGGCCTCAGCAACTTCTCTTATTATAACACTTATCCAGGAATGACTGATTCGATATTGAAAAGCAAGTGACCGAAAAGATTCTCCTGTGGCCAAATGTCTGAAATAAGAAATCAAACTACAATTTATGTTTTAGGTTCTGACTGCAGTAAACGATGGGCCTACGTAAGGGATTATTATATTCGGCGTAAAGGTAAACCTGGTACTGGTTCAGGTGGAGAGGCAGCAAAGAATAGGTCTGTTCTCCTATCATTCTTAGATAGTCTTCCTTCATCACAAAGACTTAACACAATTACTAATGTTGTTAGAGATGAGGTTAGGTTTGACGAGAGTGAATTTATGGAAAACTCTCACGCTGAACTCGAAGAAAACATCCCCCAGATTGATGAAAGAGAAGAAAATATGACAATCATCAATAGTAACGAAGATAATAATAAAAAAATGGATGGTAAGAAAGACAACATTATGAGAGATAAAAAAAAGATAAAACTAACACACTCTGAAGAACGATTACAATTATTAAAACAAATAGCTGAACGAAACTCAACTCCTGCAAATGAATTGGACGAAATCGACCTTTTCTTTTACTCCATGGCAAAAATTGTAAAGAAACTTCCTCGGTATGAACAAGTGCAATTAAGTATGCAAATTTCGTCATTGGTCGGTAATGCTGAATTAAATAGTATTTTAGGCGATTCAAGACAGACAAATTCATCAACAGGGCCAAGTTCAACAATCAGCTTCATATACCCAGAAACGGTGCCATCTCCAGCAACAAGTGGAACGTCAAATTACCAAGGACAAATATATGACGAGTCATCAAGAGATGGAAGAGGTGTTTCAGAAAGTGTTCTCAGCCTAACAGAAAATGACCAATTTTTTTTACTTAATGACTAATCATTAAAACTTACAATAACATACTTTTAAAAATTAATTATGTTACTTCGCTTGTTATTTATACAAATAAAACGTTTCTTAAAAGTGGCTGTTATAATTTACTACGATATAATATTATAATATAAATATTTAGATTTATTATACTTTATTAAACATTTTATATAATATTGGCCGGTATAGTATTGGTATACCAGTATTACTAGCATTAGTGACAGATTGATAGGTATAATTTATAATAAAATATTATTCAGTGTAGGTACTTACCTCACAAGTATACATAACTTTTCTTCTGGACATATGGGCTTTTTGTGTCTATTATATGGTTTATAAGTTAAGTCATCTCTTATGTGATTCAATACATAGTCAAATAACACTGGTGTTAAGCGAAAGTATTGCCTAAATTTTTCGTCATTACACTGCAGATGGCGTTGCACTAAAATTTGAAATGCACCCTCAGTTTCACGATTTTTGAACATGACACTCTCCTCCAAACGATTGTCTTCGTCTTCTGATGACTCTTCATCATCCAAACATACCAATAATGCTATGTCCAAATCGTCCATTTTTCACCAGTGTACGATCTACTACTCTCGAGTGAGTACTGACTACTGAGTGACTACGATTGAATACGGTCGCCCTACTCCCTAGGAAACCACAGGTTGGTCACCGTAAAGACGGCCGTAAAAAACAACCGTAAAATGAAGGCCGCTAGATAACGGCACCGCTTTTCTAGGAAACCATAGCTTAACTTTGCAGGCTCTTTACAGGCTTGTACATGTTTGTAATCGAATGATGTTGTTAGGGCGTGAGGACGGGTGGCGGGGTGTAAAATATATTTTATATTGGTACTCTGTTGGATTGGAATGTTTTATAATTGTGACTATGTGTGAGTTTCCGTGTGTGTGTATGTATGTGTATATGTATGTATGATATAGTCGATACAAATGTAGGTACATCAGAATATTTTATATATTTTTTTGTATAGGGGAAATAAAAGGGGAGGTAATGTATTTGAAGGAGAAGGGGTAAAATATAAGTCGGACAAGTGTTCGACATAGGTGATACAAATGTACATCAGATTATTATTTATATATTTTTTTGTAAAAGGGGAGGTAATGTATTTGAAGGGGAAGGCATAAAATATATGTCGGTCACGTGTCGGATCGGGTGGCGGTTGTGATGTTTGATGAGTTTAAGTGTGTTGCGGGTTGCCTATATTGAGTAATTAATACAAGTTTGGGAGGAGCCTGTACTACGAATTGCCTATACAGAGGAGCCTATGCTTTTACATGTAAAATTTAAGGGGGAGGAGCTCCAGAACCTACATAAATATACTACTCATATACAAATTCAAATTAATTTAAAAAAATTTAAAAAATGTTGAATTAAATTAACAAGGAGGCAAGTAATTTTGTTACGAAACAAAGCGGGTGGAGTTTATATTCAATTGATACGTTACAATTAAGGATTAACATTGTAAACCCGTTAACCGGGTCTATACTTATTTAATTTTACCTGATAGTATACGAAATAAAAAAGCTGTTATAAACGTAAAAAACAATGATGAAAAATGATTTAAATATGCAATTTTAACTAAATATAATAATCGTGCAGATAAAACTAAATTTAGTTATCAATATTCTAAATCTGTGGATAAAATTGCTCTTAGTGCTAATGATGATAAAAGGATTATTATGCGTGATGTTATTAATACTATTGCATACGGTCACTATTGCTTAACAGAATAATTATATATTTTATGATTAATCGTGTGAAAGTGAATACGTTAAAAATAAAATATATAAAAAATAAAATAAAAAATACATTAATATCATACAACTTCAATTATTTTTTTATTCTCATATTCAGAATACATGTTAATACAATTAGCTAAACGGTATAACATCACATTTTTTCAGAATGATCAAACCTAAAATGTATGTTAAACCAAATATTCAATTAAAACCTATAATACCAATCTGATGAAACTCGATATCGAAAATCTTAGAGAACTTTATTTTAATTTATATAAAGGATGTAGAATTTTAAAGAATCATAACTTTAACACAAAATTATATAACGAATGGAAGATCGCAAGGGGTTTGGTTGTAAAAAGACTATCACATTTAATACAATTATAAAGTACCAACGTATAACATTTAGCAAACAATTATATATTTTTATTTATAAATACAAAGTTATCGATTTAACCACTGAATGGGTGAAGACATACAAAAACGAATATAATATATATATATATATATATTCAACTTTTGTAAATTGAAATTTAATAATGTAACCTAGTTTGTTTTTATATTTGATTGGATATTCGTAAAATTCTTATTAAGAATCACGATCTGTAGAGATGATCTACTACGAATACAATGAACCTAGCGTACAGATGGCATAGTTCCATGTTACGATTGTTTACTAATCCGTCTCATGTGTCGCGTAGATGGTTCGTTAACATTCTTAGTAGATCCTAATTCGATTATTCGATGGCTACAATGTGGAATAACATACTATCTGATCAAAACATTTGGTTATTAATCAATATTATTAAAGTTGAATATTGTATTATTTGTATGAAAATCAATGTTTTAAAATATTTTTTGTCTTAAATCACATCAATACTGTATTATTGTAACGATAAAATCTGAACAAACGTATTGATTGTTACATTTCGTTAAATTATAAAATCAGTAATTATCTATTTTAAAGTATCGTTTACATTTACCCACGAATTGGGACTATTATCAAAACCCAACCATTTAACATTTTAACATTTTAACATATAATTTGTTTTTATTTTTTTTTATAATACGTTCAATGAGAAAGGTGTCGGGATAAAATGTTTTTTTTAAATTCTTGTACATAAAAATGTCCTAATATTATATTATTTAATCCGTCTTTTAGTTGAAATGTTAATGGATTTGTATTTTAAATTTTAGAAATAGTGAAAATTTCCGTTGACCAATTTGGTGTATAATCTTTACTAAATTTATGTTTATACTTAGATATTCTTACTTTATCATTAATTTTAAATTTAAGTTTATTTGAGGTATTGATTTGTAATGTATTTGTTTTTATTTGAATCGGGTTGATCCGAGCTTCTTTTGGTGTACATTTTATTGTTGAATGTTTTGTATTATTATAATTATTTACTAATTTTGAAATTGAATTGTACCAATTCCAGGAACCTGTTGATGTAAAATGTTTGTAAATTTTATTTTTTATTGTTCTTATAACACGTTCAACCATACCAGCCTTTATACTTCTGTATGTTGAATAATGTTTAATATTGTACTCATTCATAACACTTAGAAATATTTTATTGTAAAACTCTGTACCATTATCTGTTTGTAATAATTTTGGTTGATTTTTTTTTAATATTTTTAATATACCTTTTGTACATTCCTTTGCTGTTTTATTCTTCAGTGCCTCACACCACACATACTTCGTAAATGTATCTATTATAATTAAAATGTACTTAAAACCATTATTTTGTCTAGAATGTGACTGCATATCTATTAAACCAGCTTGCCAAAGATCATCTATAAACCCTGTTACCAAGCTACGTCTAGGAAAAATGTTTCTTGCTGGTCGATGTAGCTCATCAGCTATATTCTCTAATATTGTCATTAGACTATAATATTTCTCTCACGTAATTCTTCTAAAATAGATATAATTTCGTTATTTATTTATGAAATTCCAGACAATCTGTATGATGCCATAGGACCTTACGCAGACATACCAAAAATAATCTCATTTGTCAAAAAAATTGAAATGTACAACTTAATTTAACTTAATTTATATAATTTATTTTCATTATGTATTTATATATTTTCTCTTTTTCCCCTTAATCACTATTGTACCACTGTAAAAACCCCCTTATGTACATAACCATATAATCTTGTAAGCTAATAACCATGATGTTGATGCAGTAACAATAAAAAAAAAATTTCGTTATTTACACCAGTATTTCCAACACTTTGTGATGATGTTAAAAGATTTAATCTAGTTACTAGTTCATTCGGATCATCATAATAAACTAGTTGTGTTTGAGGTAATACATCTTTATATAAACCACTACCTTCCTGAGTTTCTGGTGAAGAAAAACTAATCATATTTTCAACTGCAGGATCTGTAGACATAGAACTGCTTGCTGACGGATGAAAATCAAGTGATTCATTTGTCACGGTTGTATTATCATGAATATTACTTCGTTTGGGGTTTGGTTTAGACAAATGATTCATGAGTGGTAATAAGTTAATACGAGTTTTAGAGTTATTAATTTTAGCTATTTCTTCGTTAAACTGTCTTTCCTCATATTTCATTCGATCATAAAGAGGTTTTACAACGGTCGACCATTTATGAAATTTTGAGGTCTTAGGTTTCCATATCCTTTCAAATGAACTCCTGAAGTTTTCAAAATGTTGTAATAATTTTCCATATCTTCTATTGTTGTATTTTTTGATTTCTTCTCAC
The DNA here is from genome assembly GCF_001856785.1 of Myzus persicae. Lineage (NCBI taxonomy): Eukaryota > Metazoa > Arthropoda > Insecta > Hemiptera > Aphididae > Myzus > Myzus persicae. Next base: position 694 of record NW_019100950.1, on the reverse strand, counting down.
ATAATAAAGACCATAATCCTTCTGTCCATTTATAATAACTATTAAGGAACTGCAAGTTACCATGATTAAAAATTACGGTGGGTTTTCCTATTTTATATGAATCACTGGATTTATCATAGTGCATACCATACGATTTATCATAACGTTTTGGAATATAATCATCATTAAAAAAATTTTCAAATGATGAATTTAATTCATCGTCAACATCTTCGTCACTAGTGCATAAGGTTTCTGTATTTTTTAGCTCAGTCGAGTGTGACGTATTTTTTTCTGCTCGTGTTCTCAATGGATCAATTAATGGTTTAAATGCTTTACGGAAATACTTGTCAGAATCTATATCTTTACGTTTCAATTCCATTATTTTGCGTTTAATATTTTTTTTCGATGCAATCAAATTTTCTAACAAAACTTTTTCTTTGTTCATTGTAAATAATAAACACAATATAAGAACATTGGATGACTACTGATAGTCCTATGTAGATAATAACAGTGTCACGTTATATATATATATATATATACACGTATACTTAATTTATATATTTAATTTTAATAAACGTATGAAAACCACATCTATATCTTCCATCATTCATTTCCCGAGTTTTATCGATAACCATAAACCCATAATCTCTGTTATTCCAACATAAATGACACATTTTTCGAAATTCTGAGAAATCCATATCTGCCGACGAATGAT
>NW_019100949.1:0-21082 GCF_001856785.1 Myzus persicae | reverse complement strand
CTATATGCAACATATTCCATATTACTCTAGTTCAAAAGAAAGCTTTAAACGTCCTCTAAAGAACGGTGTAAAGTAGAATATTGTCATGTAAATTGTCAAAAAGTTACATTACACGATACATTGCAATTCAGGTAATTTAGTGCAAAGTGTTTAAATGAATGTAGATCTAGCTTCGTCTATGTTCAACATATTCCATATTACTGTTGTAAAAAAGAAAGCTTTAAAGACCTCTATAGAATGGTGTAATGTAGAAAATTCTAAATGAAGTTGGCAAAAAGGTACAGTCCACGATACATGGAAACTCGGGTAGTTTTTGTTGGTATTTCAAAGCAAAGTGTTTATTTGAATATGGATCTAGCTTCGTCTATATTCAACATAATCAATATCACTCTAATCTAAAGAATGCTTTAATAGAATTTTTAAATAAGTTGATGATAGAACAGGTACGGATTTTATTTAATGCTCAGAATACAATTTAAGTAATACATTTTGAGGGTAACACAAACAATTTTTTAAAATAGAAAAAATTAAATATTTTTGAATCTTCCTTATCCCATTAGAATTTATATACTTTATAACGGTAAATTAGGGCAATTAATATACATTAAAAAGGATAGACTACAAACGATTTTACACGAACATTTTGTCGTATTATTAACAACCACCCATACTCTGAAACAATTAAGAGACTTAGCACGTAAAATCATACAGAAAAATATTTAAATTTATAACGAATCAATATAGAAATGAACTAATAACTGAACGGAAAACTTAGAAATTATAACAAACTTAGAAAGCAAAGACGATCATAGTAGTTTAACACTCGACAACGATACAATATTTATTCTAGACAAAACATTAGATATGACAATTCCTATACAATACAAGCAAATTGCTTAGAACCGATTAAATCAAATTTTAATTATAAAAAAGGAAACGACACGAAATCGAAAATGGAATTTAAAACAATGATCCACCAGCCACAAACATTTTTTTGAAAAATGGGAGAAGACGTTGACTCGTTTATAAAAAATTTTGACTTAGCTGCAATAATTAACAATTGGGGCGAAACAGAAAAAATCACGTTATTACCATTATATTTGAAAGATTTAGCGTCAACATTTTTTAATTTAATAAAAATTAAAACACCAAATATAGACTGGGATTAGACTAAACAACAAATCAAAGAAAAATTTACTAATATCGGAAATGAGAAATTACTTAGAATACAATTAAACCAAAGGAAGCTGAAGGAAAACGAAACTTTAAACGAATTTATAATAAATATGAGGGAACTTTCCTATAAAATTAATTCAAATATGACAGAGGAAGAAATTTGCTAGAAAATATTGACAGGTTTACCAGATGAAATATACAATAAAATAGAAATCTTAGACAACACCAACATAGCTAAAATAACAGAAAACTTAAAAATTACGAACTAGCAAAAATGATTAGAATAACAGACCAAAAACAAAATCCCAATGTAGATAAATTAATGAAGAAATAAATATTTAAAAAAAACACATTCAACAATTAATCACAGATATAAGGGAAAAACCGACACCAAATTATTCACTAAATTATACCAAGGGAGCTTAATTTAACCAAAACATACCCAATACATTTACACAAAAAAATAATCAGCACCAAAGCTACCAGCACTGGAACCCTTCAAGGCCAGTACCAACGTGTTATGGATGTGGCCAGGTGGGACATATTAAGAGAAATTGTCACAATCAAAAAAACTGAAAACCCTACAGCCACCTGGGTCTGTGAAGGGTATAGGTCCAAACACCAGGAATAAAAATAGTGTAACCAACGAAATAAATTATGTAATGTATAGTTGCTACAAAATAAATGAACAAATAAAACATAAAATCAAAATATTAGGAAAAATTAACGATGAACCGACATTTTTATTGTTAGATACTGGAGCTAGTGTGACAGTTATAGATAAAAAAACGACGTTCCTTGATAATATTAAGCCAATTAACGATGTATATTTGGAAACAGCTAATAATTCAAAATTGAACATCTTAGGTTCAATAATAATTAAAATACAAATAGCCTCGTTCATTATACACCATCAGGCATTGGTAGTAGATAATTTATGCTCCCCAATATTATTAGGTTTAGATTTTATGGTAAAAACACAAACAATCATGGATCTAAAAGACAATATAATATTATTCAGGTATGAAAATCAAGAAGTTAAGTTACCAATAAAAACTCAGGAAATAAAAAACTATGTACAGGAAACCCAAATACAGTACGCTTCCCACGAAATATTAAACGAGTATCAACAATTCTTATTGCTTAATAACAATTCTCAAAATTTTAACTATAAATATGAGGAAATAACTGGCGATTTATTCAGCAATAGGTCAAATGACGCTATTGCTCACTGTGTTAGCGAATGCTTAACGATAAACCGTGGTATTGCATTACAATTTCGTAAAAAATTTAACAATATCGACAATTTAATTTTACAAAAAAAAAAAAGTAATAGAAATTGCAATTATTAAACCGGAAAATCAATGGCTATTATATTTAATTACAAAATAACACTATTATGAAAAACCAACGTACGTTATCATATTTGCGACATTACAAAACCTGAGAAAATTTTTCTTAGAACAACAAATTAAAAAATTAGCATTACCTAAAATATGGGTGGGACGAGATGGAAAAGAATGGCCCATTATTTCCAATATGATGAGATTCATAATTCAAAATACATGCATAAAAATATTTATTTACGACATAAATAAATCAATATTAAATAATAACGATACTACCAATAAAATGACACCGAGTAGCCACCGATTATACCTATCTAACCATGTGCTTTTTATAACGATAGTACAAGAATTGGATTTTTGGTGAATTTTCAAACCCGACATGTAAGAAAACGAAATGTGCTCAATACCCTTCCATTCTCCAAATATCATATTTTCCATATAACATCGGTAGTTATATTCAAAAAATCGTAATAAATCAAGTTTTGAGTTCAGAGTTTTGAAAGGGGTATGAGTACATTCCTATGCACTCCTACTATCGTCTCATAGTGTTTATGAACAGTACAAGTCCAAATTACGGGTTTTAGTAGGATTTACCGCTGGGATGCATTGCAATCTGGCGGAAAATCGGCTACGAGCCACTTCAAAAAATCGCTTAAAATCGGGTTTTTAACTTAGAGACTTGAAAGTGGTATAACGAATTGGATTTTTGGTGAATTTTCAAAAAAACTACATTGGCATTATAATAATATTGTACTAGCCATGGCAACTAGGTTTATTTATGAACCGCAAACAATAATTATTATTAGTTTAAATAATCATAATTAATTTTTTTTTTAGCTTCAAAACACTTATTATCACTCATTTCACAATACACAAAAATGAATAAATCTGATGGTCACTTAAAACATTTAGTCACCACGGAAGTGCGTGAAATTGTTGCAAAAACCACCGACAAGCTCGTTAACGAGGTAACAGCTGAAGACCTTTCCTATTTCGCAGATTATTTGCGTGACCACAGCAAAGGTCTCTTCTGCGGTTCGAGAAAATTTAGACATATTGTTTTCTAAATCCATATTAAAATGTACGTAATATTTAGTATGCTATTGCTCTTTTTCTACACACCCCCGGAATACAAGGGTCGTTTACTTTGTGATATGTTAAAATTTATTACTTGAATTTTATAGAGCACGATTCGCTGAGTAGTTTGCCGNAAAGTTCAGAACATATGAGTCAAAAAAATTCTTTTTCTCCGTAAGTATCGATTTCTCGACACCCCACCTACGGACTAAAAATGCTCCCCGGGTCATTTTCTATAAGATTAGTTGATAAAAAATGTAGGTCACGAGGGGCTAAAATTTCACTTAATGATTAAATTTATTTTTAAGTAATTTTACGCGATTTTTTTATTGGCGCGTAGCCGATTTGCCGCCAGAATGCATCCCATTTTGTAAATCCTATTTATTAATTTTTTTATTTATTTATTTATTTAAAAAAAAGTTGCAGTCTTTCTTCGTGAATTTTGATTTTATTGCGTTGGTATGGAGCCGATCTGCATCCTATTAATTTTATTGGTCTGAATTTTGTGTTTTAAAATTGTGATTGGATTGGTAAAATGTTTGTAATGTCGTATTTGTATTCATAACCACCACATCTTCCGTATGGAAATTTTATAAAAAATATCTTGGCCTTCGATTTTTGATATGTAGCCTGCGAGATATGGCTCTCCTTTTGATATTACATTAACTGCCTCACCTACAACAACAATTGATTAGCTGCTTGTTCTTCAGGCTGAATGCATTCTGATTAATGTTCAATTATTTCATCTTGTAAACAGTCCGGAAGGCAATTGTTCATCCGTGGTTGTTGTTGTTATTGGTGCCTATAAATAAAAAATAGTGCCCTTTTTTTTTATATTTTTCAACTAATATTCTATCAATTTATCAGGAGCTTTGTCTTAAATGTTCAGACTTTTTAGCCTACCAAATAAAATCTTATTCACATTCATAAAAAAACCAAACATCAATGTTAAACTAATACATTAATCGCTCCGCTCAGAATCTAAAAGTTTTACTATAGAATTTACCTCATTGCATAAATGTCCAGGCTGTGCGTGTTCGAAATTATTTTCTTGTTCATCTATTTCAATTCTTCTGCAGTTTCTGCGTGGGGGTGAAAGTTCAACAAAATTCTCACAACCTGGTCGTTTGTAAGGCAATTCTTGATGTTTTTCAATTAAAGTCGGGAACGTAGGATAGTTAAACATTTCAAAAATGTTATCAATATCAATGAGTGCTTGAGTGGAAGGTGTGAATGTATACTCATCCATGGAGTGGTACCATTTGTCCCGTTTAACATTATAGGCGTCAAAATCACATTTTTGGTAGCCGAAATTTTTATTTCTTGATTGGCACTCGGCATTACTAAAAATTAGCTTTAGAAAAATAGAAGATTATAATAAAGTTTTTTTAAGATTCTACATTGTAAAATTCTTACATTAATAAGAGATTCTGGTCTCCTGATCCACGAACCAACAAAATCACCTACGGATTGATTTTTCGTTGGGTTTCTAAACAATATGTCAAAAATGTCTCGAACCGCAGAAGAGAGGCCTTTGCTGTGGTCAGTGGTCACACAAATAATCTGCGAAATAGTAAAAGTCTTCAGCTGTTACCTTGTTAACGAGCTTGTCTGTGGTTTTTGCAACAATTTCACACACTATCTGGGCGACAAAGGCTCACTTTCTCGACTTCTAGTTAAAGAAATGTAACTGGCAGATAGCACTAACTGTAGGTTAAATTTCATTCGTCAATTTCTCAACTGCCAGTTAGTGCTACCTAACAGATAAAGTGCCGAATAACTTATTCGGTACAAATTTTACCGGATAAGTTTGTAACTGGAAGTTAAATATCAGTTTATCTGTTTATCACCTCGCCTATTTTTCATTGATATCGTTATAATAAAATATAAATAATAATGGCAAGTTCAATAATTACAAATCGAATTCGATCAGTGAGTGACGATGACGAAGAAATTATTGAATTTCTTATGCGTAGAAATCGACCTCGTGTTTTTTCAAACCGAATAGATCACATCAACAAATGGAATGATACTGAATTTTTCCGAAGGTTTCGGATGAAAAAACCAACTTTTATGTACATTTTGGGAAAGATAGAAAATACATTGTCAACTGCTAAGAGGTAAGATTACACATGTTATACTGTCTCTAGCCTTTACTGTTAGCATTCCTAAGCTTAATGTTCTATTATAATATATTCTAATACATCTATTATAAATTATAACTATGTGAAAATGTCTATTTATAGGATCACTTCAATTACACCAATGCAAAAATTGTTGGTGGCACTAAGGTTTTATGCAACTGGGAATTTTTTAATAACTGCAGGGGAACTCGTTGGAATTAGTCAGCCGTCTGCTTGTCGAATAGTATAGCAAGTGACATATGCTTTAGCAGAACTTCGTCCAGATTATATAAAAATGCCCCAAAATGTGGAAGAGATATGTCAAGTATCCTATCACTTTTACAAGATTGCAAAAATGCCAAGAGTTATTGGAGCTATTGACTGCACCCACATTCGGATAAACTCCCCTGGTATGAAATGTTTCTAGTAGCCAGTAGGTATACCTATAGGAAAGAGTGTTGTACTTTGCGACCTTTTTTTAAAACCCTTTCTTGCTCTGAATTCTAAACTACAATATGCAATATACATGTAGGTTGACATTTATATTTTTTAATTTTTACCAAATAGGTATTGAAGGTTTACTAACAAAAAATAGTTTATTTAATTCATTAAATTTATAGGTGGTGAAAATGCTGAGTATTTCCGGAATCGTAAGGGCTATTTTTTATTGAATGTCCAAACTGTTGCTGATGCTAATCTTAAAATATTAAATATTGTAGTTCGTTGGCCGGGATCAGTGCATCACCAAACCATATTTTTAAATTCAAAACTCAAGACAGATCTAGAAAATGGTCGGTTTGGAAATAATTTATTAGTGGCAGACAGTGGTTACGCCAATTCTCAACATGTAATCACACCACTTCTACAAACAAATAATAGAGTTGAGGAAATTTACAATGAATTGATAAGAACGAGAAACGTAGTTGAAAGACAATATGGAGTATGGAAGGGTAGATTTCCAATATTATCTTTTGGATTTCGAATAAAATTGGAAACTACAATGGCCGCAATCGTTGCTTGTGCTGTGTTGTTTAATATTACTCGTACACATGATGGAGAAGAGCCACCAGATGATTATGAAGCGAGAAACTTTATAGTTGTACAAGAAGAACCCTCACAAACACCTGTACATGCAAACAGTAATCAACAATTTACTGCTAGGAACAGACTATTAAATGATTATATTCCTTCATTACTTGATGGTAATGGACAATAGTATTTGATTTATCAGTTTGTCATTTTATAACTCCTTATTTTTATAAATTTTTACTGGTGTATTTAAAAATAAGATGTGTCTACAAATAAAATGAATGTGATATAGATTACAAATTTTTTGTTTTATTAATGTTAATGTTTTCTTTGATTTACCATTATTTTAACTATATACAGAGGTACTTTGCATTTTTCAGTTAATTTTTTCAATGCTAAGCCCAGATAGCTTAGGTGCCCCCGAATGCAACCGTACTACTAGTAGAGCTCTAAGTGCAAAATTCAATTTACTACGATCGTCTAAATGCGAGTACCTACGATTTACACAAAAATTGATATGTTTCAAGGGGGGGGGGGGTTATTGAGCACATTTACACCGGTAGCGTATTTCCACTTTAATTTGCCGTGTAGACGTATACAACATTTTTGGTGGCAGTGGTGGGATCACCTGTTGATTACAGTACCTACCTGTACACGAAGTATTAAGAATAATCCGTAAAGCTATATTTCTTTTAGTATAAATTAAACCGAAAAGATTCGTGAAACAATTAGTTTCAAGAGAGAAGAAAAATATCCGAAGTATCAAGAAAATTCGAAGCATCCAAGGAATCCAGAACATCGATGTACACAGAAACTCCAGTGAAAAAAATCGTCAAGAAAAAGGAACACGCTGTACCGCCGTACGCGTTGCGCCGCCGAAACGAATGGTTAGTAGCGCAGTTAGCGCGCACACACACACACACGTAAACGACTCGTACCTCATAGCACACGCGCCGCCGCCGCCGTGTCCATAGTGCCGCCCGAACCGAACGGCACCCACTACGCACACACGCACGAATTCGGTGTGTGTACTATATAGTGAAACCGAACGTCTGTGTCGCCGCCGTCTGTATAATATATATATATATAGTGCCGAGAATACCGGCAGATAGCCGCTGCAGCACTGTTATACATGCACGCCAGTGTACGACGCTCGTAATCAGCGCCGTCGTAGAGATAAATAAGCAACATAATATAATAAGCGATCGTTGCTATCAGAATAAATAAGCGATTGTTATTTATTAAATTAAATAGGCGATTGTTATTTATTAAATTAAATACGCGATTGTTATTTATCGAATTAAATACGCGATTGTTGCTATCAAAACAAGTTGTCTATTAACGACAAGTCGTAGGAAAGCAGCGAAACCCACTATATTCTAGTGGTCCCTACGCCAGCAATTTCGGGACCTAACTTTGCGAACTTCAATCAACTCAGCTGTCGAAGAGGAAGCATCGTAGTACCAAAAGTCATATACCAGTCCACGACCGAACCGATCCAAGCCGATCGACATCAGTGAAGTACGCAATGCCGACCAACATATCAATTATGGAAGTAATTATAATGATGGCAGTGATGTGAGCATTAGTATATAAGAATATAATTAACGGTCAAATAAGTTAGTTTAATTTTATTACTCGAAATAATATTAGGGATTTAGTTAAATAGGATAAATAATCATTGTTAATGAGTGACTCCCGTGAGTCTAGTATACCATCGTCTCCCGAACTAAATACCCAAACCCAAAATTTAGATTCCACTGACCAATTACAACCAAATCCAGCTCCACGCACAAGCTTACCTGTTAGGTTCTCAAATCCGGACGTGCTTAATAGTGAGCGCCCTCTTTTAGAAATTACATCTGACGAATAGTTTTTTAATAATACGTTGACTAATAACGAACAAATATTAATTAACGTAAATGAAACATTAAGGGGGGTAGATCAGACATTACTTTCCATAGATAATTCCATTGAAGAAAATCTGTTAAATCAGAATATACTCTTGCTTACTCCTAACTCTAGAAACCAAATCATGAATTCCGCCACACTGGAAACAGGCCAAACATTGGGTGTTAACAGAGGTGTCCAACAAAGCGTCGTATTAAATTCAGAAGGGGCACCGAATATCGACACCCAAGCTTTATCAAATCAACAAGTAACCTTACGATATTCGTACGGATCAAGAGGAGAGACAATAGGGCTGGAGGCGGCTCTAAAACTCTTGCCAGGCTCGTTCGGTGGGGACAAGCAGGAGGAATTAGAAATATTCTTGGAGAAATGCAAATTAGCAATAGCATGCACACATGATCATGCACAGTCTCGACTTCTCCAGGGAATACAAGTTAGACTGATAGGGAAAGCTCGTCAGGCGATCAAGTTTAAGGAAATAAAAACGTGGATGGAACTAAAAGACGTGTTGAAGTTGGCATTGGAACCACAGAGGATGACAACTTATCTATTCTAGGAGTTGTATTCCACAAGACAGAAAATCGGAGAAGATATCACCAACTACGTGAATCGGATTGAGCAACTCCAAACACTAATCATAGAACAGGAGACAAGTGGACACAGTTGGGAGATCGCTCAAGCTCTAGGACCAAGCATCAAGAAACAGACCATCCAGGTATTTGCAGAAGGTCTAGGACCTCTAAAAGATTTCATCAAGGCTATGAATCCGTTAACGTTGGATAAGGCCATACAAGCAGCCAGAGAAGAAGAGTGTGTCATAAACTCACAAGAAGCGACAAAGAAGTTATATGGAGCACCTCATCAATCAACGAAGAAGCCCATTTGTTTCCACTGCAATAAGGTTGGACACATGGCAAAGGATTGCAGGAGCAAACCGACAATTGCAAACTAAAAATCTTCGTCCACAACAGCACCAGTTAGGAGCATTGAATCTTTCTACTGTAAGAAACCAGGGCTGGGGGATCTAATGACAAACCTTTTTGACGACATTCTACGATACGCATACTTTCCAAGACTATGGAGAAACGCAGATATTGTAACCATATTGAAAGGGAAAGACAAGAAACGAGAAGAACCAAAATCATTCAGACCAGTTAGCTTACCACCAGTACTAGGTAAAGTCTAGAACATCTAGTGCGTACTAGACTAAATGAAGAGATAGAAAAAAATATGGCAAAAGGACAACACGGATTCAAGAAAGGCAAATCTACACTAACTGCTATAAGCGAGGTCATTGAATGGGTAGACTCGAGGACGGAAATTTATGTCATGGGGGTTTTCTTGGACACAAGTGGAGAATTTGACAATGTCAAATGGGAACCACTAATCCAAGATATGAAAAACCTGAGAGCATCTATAGCAACCGTAAAAATAACAGAAAGTTACCTTCGAAACAGAACAGCAAAAATAAGACTAGACAACACAACTGTTGCCAAAATACTTACAAAAGGATGTCCTCAAGGATCAGGGTTTGGCCCATCACTATGGAACATAACAGTCAACCAAATTCTAGCTACAGAAAGGGAAGATTATCCACACAGAGGCGCATACGCAGACGACATAGTAACACTTATAGCAGTCAATACTAGTAAAGAATTATTAAGCACAACCGAAGCGCACATAGAAGATCTCTGCCTTTGGGCCAATAGATATGGACTAGCTTTCTCCATGTCCAAAACAATGGGCATGGTCTTGAAAGGTGAGCTAACACCAGGATTCTATCTCAAATTTGGAAATGGAAGAATAAAGACAGTAGGGAAAGTAAAATACCTAGGAGTGGAAATAGACCAAGAATTAAAATACAAAACTCAAGCCACAAGCATAATCGAAAAAAGTACAATAGAATTCAGCAGATTAAGAGGAATAGTCAGAGCAGACTGGGGTCTATGATTCGAAATGGCTACAATATTATACTGAGCCATTTATATCCCAAGGGTAACATATGCAGCATGCATATGGATGCAAAACTGCAAGACTGGAGTATTAAAATTATAAGGGGACAGAGAACACCCCTATAAGCGGTTTCAGGAGCGTATAAAACTACATCAACGGATGCACTCCAAGTAATAACAGGCCTCCTACCTCTTGACCTACAAATAATTTGGGAAGGAACGAAACAAGAACATAAAAGAGGCAAAATAACACTAGAGGCACAAGAAGAGCTAAAGGAAAACATAATACAAATTTGGCAGAACAGATGGTCAACTCCAAAGAAAGGGGAATGGACAAGGAGGATTATACCGAACATAAAAATGAGATTAGAAACACCATTATATCTCAACCACTATATAACACAATATCTTTCGGGACATGGTGACTTTGCTGCAAAACTATCAGAGCTAGGATTAAAAGAGTCTCCTTATATGCGTATAAGGAAATGACGATCCAGAGCACTCAATCTACCACTGCAACAGATGGACGGTACAAAGAGAAAGCTTGAAAGTAGTCACAAATGAGGGCGAGAACTGGCCATGTCAACCAGAAGTACTGTTTAAAACAAGAAGGATCTATGACGCATTTGCGAATTTTGCAGAAGAGAAATCGAGTAATAACTAGGGAACGAGATGAAAATAAGGAAATAAACTATGGGAAAATATAAAGAAGAACACTCGTCCCTGTTGTTGGGGTATACGAATTGCGACAACAGTCTTATCCAACTTGATCGTAAAAGGCGACTAAAAGGATAGGACAACCCAGTCCTAAAACGGGGGGTGGTGGCCCACACCATACGAAATGCCAACCACTAGCCGGCTTGGGAAGCCAAAATAGTGGGAGAAGTGGAAACACTTCGAGTTGACCCACCGATGTCAACTTTAAAACCAGTCGGTACTGCGGGAGATGGGAGCCCCATCAATAACGGTCTGGCTTGCCGGCCGTTGGAGATGCCAATCAAGGTTGATGAGCCTACCTCGGCTGAAACGCGGTGGTTGTGGGACCAGCGCTATGATAGTAACAAACCACTCTACCTTAGTGGGAGGAGGGACCCTAAGGCAAAAGCTGACCTGACTCAGAAAGGTACGGATCCTCGGATCCGGTGCTGGTGACCCCTATGGTGACCCGGGTAAGATTAGCTCTGCCCGAACCTCTGTGTCTCTTAAATAGCGCCTAGTGCTAATACAAGGTACACAGTTGTAACGGCGTATGCCATCAAACCTCGGACGACCTGTAAGAAACCAGGGCATATGCTGAAAGATTGCCGTAAAAGGAATTATGCAAATTCCAAAAAGGAGGGTAACTAGCAGGAAAACCCACAGCAACCGGCCGCCAGCGGTGGGCGCCCGGTGAGCGAGTTAAAAAACACCGGCAACGACAGATCCTCTACTTCAAAGCAGAATTAGATCAAGATCATCTAACCTGCCACATTGAACAGACCATCTGCAAAAAATCGAAGCTACTCTGAGACTCTGGGAGTGAGCTTAATCTAATCAAAAAATTAACACAGCACTACTGGAGAAAATGAATGATGAAAGAGACACACTTCAACAATATCTAAATATTGATAAAAAATATAATGTAAATCCGAATGGTTATAGAACAAAACGAAGCTCATTTTTTGGAGGGATTGGAAAATTACAGCGAGCCTTATTTGGAGTTTTAACCGAGGAAGAAGGGGAAGAATATCAAAATAAAATTAGACTGTTCGAGGAAAAACAATTAAAAGCACTTTTAATTCAGAAAGATCAAATTAAATTTTTTGAAAGTACCCTTGATACAGCAAAACAAATTTCGTTAGACTTTACTAAAATTAAGGATAATTTGAATGGCTATATAAATAAAATAAATTTTGAAATGACTAATCAAAAAGAAGAATTAAAAATAATAAATATAAAAGAATATATAATATTATACAACTCAGTATATAGTGAGCTTATCAATCATTTTCAAAAGAAACTTCAATTATATTAAACACAGTAATAACAGCCCATAGAGGACAGATAAATTCTCAGATATTAAAACCAAATGAGTTATTAGAACAATTTAAAGACGTAAAAGCAAATTTACCTTCAAACTTAAATATGCCAATGGAAATAAACATAAAAAATTACTTTGATTTTATGAAAATAATAGAATTAAATATATGTTACCAGAACCACTTAATTATTTATTCAATAAACATACCTCTAATGGAAAACCTAAATTTTAACTTGTAGTAAGCTTACCAGTACACATCAATAAGAATAACTTTATTTTTATACAATCCTCTGCAGAATATCTAGTCGTTGAAAATAATAACAGTATTATACATTTTTTTCTCGAGATCAGGTTGACAAGTGTAAATCTATTAAAACGAATACAATTTGTAGTTTAAATACACCGTTATCTAGTGCAATTAAGCCAAATTGTGAATTCCAAATGTTCCAAAAGAGTAACACTATACCACCCAACTGTGAGGTTAAGACAATTACCATGGTCCATGACATTTGGTACAACTTAAAAAATAATAACCAATGGCTATATGCCATTCCAGAACCGATAAAAACAATAATTAGTTGTGGAGAAGAAGTGGAAAACACAATTATTAACCAAACAGGCCTATTAACCTTGAAAACAAATTGCAAAGCATTCACAAAAAACACCCTCATCATTTCAAAATATAAAAACCAAAGTAATTTTTCAAAAGACTACTTACCTTCCTTCCACCTACCCAACTTTACGGAAAATTTCAATGATATAATCATGAAACAAAATGTGCCATATGATAATGTAGATATTATTAAAATACCCAAAAAATTCATTGACTTAAACGTTCATGCTAAATCACTATCAATCGTTAATCAAGAAATGGAAGATCTTTTAAAATACAAAGTTAAAGAAAAAACAACAAAATATATTCACTCTATTGGAATTACTGTTTTAACAGTAATAATAATATTGGTAATATTCTATAAAATAATTAAATACATAATAAATGTCAATAAAAAAACTGATGATAAACTCAAAGTAACATACCAGGTGAATAAGAATGAAAAACAAAACGATAGCAATATAACAGATGAAGAAACTAAGTAAATATAATTTACCCTCACTAATTAATTATTACAATTCAAGTCATTACTCCATGTGACAAAAACACGATAAAATTATTGGTAATGTAGGATAGTGTAATAATCATATATTCACTTTATTTTTTTTTTAGTATTAGCTATATGGATATATATAAAATGTTAACCTATCCATTGGAAAGAAGTAAAAACAATAATTAAAGGATTTCATATCGACTTAATTGCAAAGCATATGCCGAAGAGCAAACATAGTTTTTTTAAATCAGATAAAATTATTCGTAACTGAACAGCTAGCAATCAATTGGATAACAAAGAATTCGATAAAAGTAAGAATATATATTTTGAAACTATTCAAAAAAAAGTATTTAACATATGCATTCAATTAGACAATGGATGAAAATGATGATGAACTTGCTGAGATTTCTCCCACCCACACAGAGAATGCAAGAGGTAATATTATACACATTTTTTTTATAACGATTACTTATTATTTTTATTTTAGCATTATACTGAATCCTTTGACATGGAAATGCTACAGCCGTCTCCTCCAAGATACTTGAGTATGTCTCCAATGATAACTCATAACGAAGACGATCCTTCGCAGTCTCTGGTAATTTGAAATTTAAATAATAAAATATTTAAGTATTAAATGTTATTTAATTTTTAGGCAGCTGACGAAGAGAGAAGGTTCGAAGAAATAACGAATTCGATAAGCATCGCTGAGACAAAATTTCGGAAAATTAAACCAAACTTAATATACTGTCGTATACTGTAGACAGTTGTCGAAATAATTATTTTACATAGGTGGGAATATTTTTAGCAAGTAAGATTTTGGGATAGGTCAGGCCTGTGAAGCAAAATGTGCTGAGGTGACAAAAATCAAATAGATATAAGACGGCCGCACGGGCAGGGAAGGGGCAGTCCCCGTCGCCGCCGGTGTGTTGTCGCTGTCGAGAGCGTGCGATCGACGTTGACACGGACGGTTACTGTACGGACTATTCATTTATGTTTTTAATTGTTTTTTTTAAAAGAATAAAGGTGTTTCCGACCCAAGAAATCATTTGTTTTGTTTGAGTAGCCACGCAATTTGCCGTACTCCTTAAAATCTAATCTGTAACCGGTTAATTCATGGTCGTTGAGGATTTAAGGTTTAAACGGTAAAGGTAATCTTACATTATTGTATTCTTTCAATCTGATCTGTAACCGGTTAATTTATGGTCGTTGAGGATTGAAAGTCTAAGCATTAAAGTAACGATATCGACTTTTTGAGTGCCAAACTGTAACCGGTTAATTTATGGTCTTTTGGTTCCTCAAACGTCGGTAGAGGTATACCACTGAAAAGTGGGTATACGACAATACATAAATATATAATTTGCACGATATATTTTTACTATTAATTTGTATAGGCTGTTCATGAGAACGACGGTCCAATGTATTTTAACAGACGGCCTTCATCCCCACAATTTCTATTCGACTACAAGGATGCCAAGTCAGCAAAATCATCTACTCGGTGTATTACAAAATTATTTTATTATAATATCTTGTTAATGATGAATGATGATAATAAATATTCTGTATATCATAGCATGTGTTATTTCTAGGCTTAGGGACTTGTAGCTCTAAAAAATACCCGAATATGCATGCTAATATGCACCAAAAAATGGCCAAATATGCCCTAAAATATGCACCTAAAAATAACCGTATATGTACTAAGATATGGTCCCCCAAAAAATTAGGTATAACAAATATGTGGTAAAATTAAATATTTATTTTATTAGAATTTATATTATATATCAGAATGTTATTATTTGAATTTAAAATTATATAATTGTATTATTAATTATTTATTATTATTTTATAATTGTACTATAAATTGTCTGTGTCTTCCATGTCTTCTGATCCTAAAATAAAAATAAAATAATATTTAAATAACTTATTTCCTTACGTTATACATACCCCCAACAATATATATTACTATAGATTGCGGATTCACTCCCTCTCTTAACGACCGCTCTGTGGCACTGCTTAAAACATGTGACACGAGCATAGGACAAGTCAGTCGCAACCAGCTCTTCAAGTCGTAACAATTTGTGCGTATAATCCATCATAATGGTTGGTCAATTTATCGACTGCTCGACTTTTTTCGTGGATGACAGTATTTTTATAAATATAAGTCTAGACCCGGATTTTTTGTTAAATTGTGTTGTGTGTATTACAAGTAACTCTTAATGCTTGAAAATGAGTGTGGACTTATATGAATAGCTAAATGCATTACTTTACAACATAACCTTTTACATACACTTTTCACAACCTTCCCATTTACTGTTGAAGGAGTTTAAATTGATGTCAATAGATGAATGCAACGGTAACAAAATTCTGTCAATAAAATGTCTACAGCAAGATCAGAAGATGCAACTGACTTGGGAGAAAGTCGCAAAAGATCTTGGAATTAAGTGATACCATGGAAGAAGTTGTTGAGATGAAAAATATGTACGGCCGGCCAGCCGCATTGCTTTAGGCTTGCAGAATTTCATTATTTCTCGGAAACGAAATGCCATTAGCCAAGGATACAAACTTTAGAGATGTTGAAGATTATTTGAACCGCATCGAGGTCAAGAAATTGAAAGAGCGTATTCCGGTCGCTGGCATAAGCTTAATAGCAGATTTGAAAAGTAAAGCATGTAAGCTATTGGCAAGGGGTTGGCTATCCTCATCGTCCGAAACTGAGGTAATACTAATATATTTTTAAATATTATTTTATACTAAATAAAACTAATTTTGTTAGCCTGAAGTCAAGCGACCGAGAACGAGGGCATTCGCATTACACGAAAGGACAAAAGCAAGACGTAGATTAAGTTACTAATTTTTTCCTGCCAATAATATATTATAATATTTTAAAAAATCTAGCCGTAGATTAAGATTCTCCAATATTTGTATTGTAATTGGATAAAAAATATTTATTATATAATTTTCATATAATGGTTAAAAATAATAATAAAAAACACATGATATTTTTAAAAAAAAAATATTTTTATTTTACAAACTATTTACAATTTCCTTTCATCACCATTAAAAGGGTTATAAGTTATAATTTGATAATGTAAGATGAGACAATACGCTGCAGTTTTCGCTGGAATGGCTCTGTCTGTTTTGAACTAGATGCGTAAATCAACAGTCGATGATTTTACATTGTCGTTCTGTCGTGATAAATCCACGACTATGATTGGTACAAATTGCTGGAAAATGGTTTTTGACAGTAGAGGCTCACTGTATTCTCTATCATAGTTTGATTTTTGGAAATCTGCATATGCTTTGTATAAAATAGTCGTAACGTTGTTTATGAAATCTGAACGGAAATCTTCATATGGAAACACTTCAGAGTTTAGGTGTATTTTAAGGTTCTTCAGGTAACAGTGATCGAATCGTACTGACGGATTTAATAAATTATTTTTTCGATCTGTTTGAAATCCAATTAATGCAAATCTGGGTTTCTCGAGCAAACTGCTCAATTTAACCGTCCACGAATGAGAAATGTTCCGAGGAAGAACCGGATATTCGCACAAGTCAAAATTTCTGAACGCACATGAAAGTGGTTTACGAGAGTCTAACACTTTCAATAGTTGTATTTTTTCTTTGTCACTCCCCCTGATAACGGGCATCTTATAAATAATTTTACACAGTTCAATCACTACTTTTTTAAGTTTTTCTTTGCTTTCATTTTTTGTGGTCCCCGAAACGTCCGTAGACGATCTGTTTAAAATGATTTGCTGGTTGCAGTTGAGTAGTATTTTTTTATAGTCTTAACAAAATTCAAACAAGTGTTTGAGTGGGATACAACCAGCGAATTTGTTATTTAACATGAAATGTTTATTTTCACTGGCATCCATATAAACGTCCCAAGCAGCATTCTATAGATTGTACAATTCATTCGTGGTGTGGGAGCAAAACCCTTTAAGACTCGATGATATTCCAGGAGATTTTAATTTTTGTATTTCCACACCTTTAATTTCATACCGGATTTCGGAAAACAAAAACGCCAAACCATTATTTGTAAAATTTATCTCGCTTGCATATGCTGCAACATCTGCCGGTATATTTAATTTACCTTCAATATAGAGATAGCTCTCGCAGGGGAGAGTGTACGCGTCCATATTTTGAATAGATATTCTAATTTCATCGTTATTGGATAAAGCTGTAGTTGAATACGGGTGAAAAGAGTGGTACTGCATTTGAGTTTTTTTACATTCATCTTCATATCCGCCAACCACGTCCAAATACATATCATCCATGATTATAAAACTTTTAATGACTGTAGAAATGATAGATTGTTCTTTGTTAGTTTCTTTATAATCGGCGTACGTCTCGACGTATTAAACTTGTGAGTAAGACTTTGGGTTTTCGTGACTTAAAATCATTTTTTGTAAATAAAGATGGATTTATTATATTTAATTTAAATATTAAATCGATCAATAAAAACTTTTCCCAGCTATTAGTCATGTTAAACAATATTATACATTTCATTGATTGTATTATACTTACTGAATGCTGGTTAAGTAACTGTGTTATTAAATTTGAAATTGATGGATTCATTTCATATAGAACAAGTGATAATAATTTTAATCAAAATAGTGGCATTGTAGCTTTTGTAAATAGTAAATATATTGTAAATAATTTCAGTGAGATTATTATTGATAATTTTATAAATTTTAAGAATCGTTTAGGTGAATTAATAAGTAGAATTGGCCTATAATTATGTAGTTCTCTCGCATCACCAGTTTTGTAAATTGGAATAATTTCCGATTTTTTATATATTTGTGGAAATACTCCTTTTGAGAAACTTAAATTAATTAAATAAGTAGGTAATCGGACTAATAATGTGGTCTGCTATCTGTAATAATGTATTTGAAGAAATACTATCAAAACCAGGTGATGTCCCTTTTTTAAATGTTTTAATAATCAATATAATCATATCTTTCTCCGTAAAATTTAAATAACGTAAATTATGTTTATTAAAGCTATCTCTACTCTCAGTATTATTTATTGTAGAATTAATTATATAAGGTATTTCGTTATCACTTTGAATTAGTCCTGAAATTTTTTCACCCACAGAGGCAAAATAGTTATTTGATATATTAACACATTTATTTGTGTCCGTATTGACATTGATCAGTTGATTTTCATGAATAATTTGTGAAATGGCTTTGCTATTTTAGACATTTTTGTTGATAACCTCCCTTATTATGTTCCATACCTGTTTAGTAGCACTATTGTTATTATTATTATCACCAGTATTAATATTCATTACCTACTCTGTTTCTATAGTCATCATTTTTTGCGTTCCTTATTAATGTACACAATTTGTTCTTATATCTTTTATAATGTTTTAAGAAATGAATATCATTTGGTCTATTTTTTATACTTTTACCAAGTTTATCCCTTTTCCTAATCGATTTTATTAGACCATCTGTTATAGTGTTATCCAGGGCTTAATTTTACGTTTGTTTGACGAGGTATATTTTTTTCTTTTTGTGTGCTTGAATTAACTATATAATTATTTAGTAAATTATGAAACTTGAATGCACAAATATCAACGTCAGATTCATTTAAAATCGTTTCCCACTTTTCGTTAATCAAAAAGGAATTTAACAGTTTTATATTTATATTCATTTTAATGTTTTTGACTACTTAATTATTTTTTATATTTTGTTTATTAGCTATTAGCAAGATACTTTAATGATCAGTAATGTATGAATACTGGTTTAATACGTCGAGACGTACGCCGATTATAAAGAAACTAACAAAGAACAATCTATCATTTCTACAGTCATTAAAAGTTTTATAATCATGGATGATATGTATTTGGACGTGGTTGGCGGATATGAAGATGAATGTAAAACAACTCAAATGCAGTACCACTCTTTTCACCCGTATTCAACTACAGCTTTATCCAATAACGATGAAAATTTAGAAAAAAAAATAACTAATAGAAAAGTATCAGAGAGTGGTGATAAAATCAATTGGCTTGCTACTAGACAAATAAAATTATATCGTAGTAAGCCATTTTCTATTTTTATGAATAGTAACTTATCAGTTGACAACTTTGTAGAAGTAAATATAGAAAAGCGTTGTCGGGGAAGACAATCAACAACCCCCTTTCCAGCTGAAATATTGTTAACTCAGTTATGGCCTGATGGAAAAGAAATTAACAAATTAAAACTCGAAGATATAAAATCGATGATGCATCTAATTCCAACAGATGCACATGCATTTTATTCTAATTTAATTGGAAATAGTGTCATTGATGAAGATGTGGGTGGATTTAATGAATTGTTGGATTTTGAAATCGAAACTAATTAAATTAAGAAGTTTTTTCATTTATTTTAGGAATTTTATTATACCTAATATTATTATTTGTTTTCTTTTATAATATTACTTTTATATTATTCTGGTTTATGACTCAGAAATGGTTTATTTTTAATTATTATGTTAACTACTAGTCAAGTAAGTTGTTACATTACCATTACATACATTAACTCAAAAGACTGAGATAAATACTTAATGTTGATTTAAAGTTTATAAATATTATATTTTACCATCCTATTTAGAAATTGTATACATAAATGTTATAACTCAAAAGCAGATATATTTTTAATTATAATGTTAACTAACTAATAAAGTAACAACTTTACTAGTAAGAGTATTTTATAATTTTTTTTTTAAGATTCAAAAAGTGGTTTATTTTTAATTATTTTGATGTTACTTATCAAGTTGTTTTTACTGTTATCAATATTTTACTATCTTTTTTAGGAATTTTTTACTATTATAACTCAAGAATAGACTTATTTATTATGTTAACTACTAATCAAGTTGTTACATAACTATGATGAGTATTTTTTTTATTGTTTTTGTTAATTTTATAATGACTCAAAAGACTGAGATAATTAATATTTAATGTTTTTTGTTGTAATAAACTTCAAACGTTTTACTCACATAATATGTTTTTTTCTTATTTAAGTATAATAATATTATTGAATATTTTATTTTAAAAGCAACCTCACCACATTTTAACAATAATTGAATAATCATAAGACAACCAACCTATATAAAGCAACCATGCCACATTTTTACATTAATCATAAAACAACCAACCAACATAAGTCTTAAAATAATGGTGAGTATTAATTTGTAGCAAGATTTTATTGGTAAGTCATTGAAATACATTCATAAAATTTATAAGATATATTGGTTTTAGGTCATATGAGGTGCTAACCAATTAAAAAATAATAGTTTTCTAAAACTTGAATTATCTCAAAATAGAACATGTGTGGGGTGGTTGCTTTCTGCATAACGCCGT
>NW_019100948.1:19596-20861 GCF_001856785.1 Myzus persicae | reverse complement strand
GTTTCAGTATTTATTTATTCATAAGTTTTAATTTTAAATATGGTTTAGTGAATTAAAATTATATTGTCTTAGAATTCAAAATATATTTTCTACTCACCTCTTTCCACATTGCACTTAATCTATTTTTAAAAAAACACATTTAATTTCACTTTAATTTTTTGTATCAATAACAACTTTCATTCAATCAACACATTATTTTATTGTACTGAGATAATTTCGATTAAACTCTGCTCATATTTTTTCACTTTTTTCCATTAATTTTTTTTTTTTTTATTCTCAAAATCCATTTGCCCGCGGGCGCCAGTACCCCCCTTCAAATTTTTTTTCTATAACTTAACTCTTGTTCAACTTATTATTCACATTTTTTAAATTTTGATAACCAGCTTGCTCCTTATACATATTCATTTTACCATAATTTAATTATTGTGAATGGAGCTATGAGTTTAGGCATACTGATATTATAGACTACAGTCTTTAATGTTAGTTTTTAATGCAAATTTTTTCAAATTTTTATTTTTTTGATTCTCAAAATGCATAAGCCTGCGGGCGCCCAAGTCCCCCTTTCCATTTTTATTTTTAAAATTGAATCTCGATGACTTAAATACCATTTTTAAATTTTGATAACAAGCTGGTTCCTTATACATATTCATTTTCTCATGACATAATTATTGTAAATAACGCTATGGGTTTAGGCAAACTGATATTCTAGACTGCAGTCTTTAATGTTAGTTTTTAATGCAACTTTTTACATATTTTTTTTTTGATTCTCAAAATCTATTTGAACTCGGGCGCCCGTGTCCCCCTTCAAATTTTTTTTTCTTTAACTTAACTCTTGTACAACTTTTTGTTCACATTTTTTAAATTTTCATAACCAGCTGGTTCTTTAAAATATTCATTTTCTCATGATATAATTATTGTAAATAACGCTATGAATTTAGGCATACTGATATTATAGACTGTAGTGTTTAATGTTAGTTTTTAATGCAACTTTTTTCATATTTTTTTGTTTTTTGATTCTCAAAATGCATTTGCCTGCGGGCGCCCATGTCCCCCAAAAATGTCCAAAAAATTGTTTTAGCAAATTCAAAAAGGTAATTGATTTCTTAAATAATAATTTAAGAATTTCATATTTTATTTCATTGTTTATATTTTTTACGAATAAGAAAAATAGCAATTAAATATAAAAATATTAAGTTCAAAAAAATACAAAATTTGTTTGTTTGTTTTTTAAAAATGTTTAATTTGTAATATTTATTTATATATTT
>NW_019100948.1:0-17607 GCF_001856785.1 Myzus persicae | reverse complement strand
TACCAAAGTAGATATAGATGACTCATTTTGTCGATTTTCATACTCAATATTAGGTTTCTTGCTGAAGAACGTGTCAATTTTTCTTACCGACCCGTTTTTTCTTTTAAATGAATCACCCTATATGTAAAGAGAGAGAGATTTTTAAAAAGTACTATAATAATATAAAACCATAATACAACAAAAAAAACGATAGTCGTGTATGCAAAATATTTTTATAAATATTTATATAAACTGTATTGAAATATCTAGTCAGTAGTTGGTACTTGGTAGTCTTGGAAAGTATTCTAAATACTTTTTGGAAAGAATATTTGAATACGAATTCTAAACGTGTATTTTTAGTATTTAATTCTAATTTTTAATAATAATTTAAGTTTGCGCACGCCTATGATTATATTATCCATTATTATTTATTAGTTTATTACAATAATTATAAAATTATAGGTATTCACCATGATAGTTTCGTTTATAGTTTCGACGACCGACGAACGTGTCCTCCAGACGTTCAGAGAAAATAAAATGAAAAATAATATGATACTCAATCATAATAAGAAACACGTTATCAAATATCTAACGTTGTGTATAGTATTTTGTAACAAACGTTTAGAACCCAAATTAGCGATTAGCGGTGCCATATATTAATATATTATATAGACATACGGTTTGACTGCTTTGACAAGAATCTTATCTTTCCGTCGAACACTCGAACATTACCGCAGATTTACTATTTAATCGCCAACAATATTATAGTCTATCAGTAAGTTTATAATCGCTATTAATATTCTTAGAAATTGGATGGAAATTATAATTTTATGAACAAGTGGTGATGTAGTTTAAATGTATATAAATAGAATATGTAATATAATATGTTGAAAAAAAATATCTAATTGTAAACAAAATAAAAAGTGCAATTTATACATACACTATAATTTTAAATAAACACGAAGGACCTATGTTTTTTGGGGGAGGTCATGACCCCCATGACCCCCCCCTTGGATCCGCGCCTGATGTTAGTAACACCCTGGAGTAAATCCAAGCTTATTGAAATTAGCCAGATAATTGTTTGATATTGGCACATGAAATCAATATCACTTCTATCAAATCTGGAAATCTCATAAAAAATATGGATACAATAGCTAATAATATTTTAGGATTTACAATTTACCTGCCAATAGTCAATTCGTCCATTATTATTCTAAACTTAGGTTCATTATTTTTAATTTATTTATTAAGCAGCATTTTACAGTGAATTCCAACGTTGGGTGTAATTATATAAACACCAAGATTTTGTTTAACTAAATCAGCTGACTTAGTTGAGCAACCTTCTTTGTTCCACAAAGCGGTAGACTTGGCAAAAGTGCTTGTTGACTGTTTTTTGTATGCAAGATTAGACAAAGCTTTTTTAAAGTCCTAGAAAAAACAAGTTGTACAAATAAATTATTTTATTTTTTATTTAATTTTTACAAATTTGTAATTAATAATAAAAAATTTAAAAAATATATTGATATTTAAAATTGAAATTTGGGTATAGATAATAGAAAATAATTAATGCCAATGATATTCATACTTATAACTTAGAATATTTTTATCATTTAAATTGAAAGAAAAATTTAACTTTTAAATGTATTACAACTCATACAAATTTGATCATGATTATTAATTGTTAAACCTACTATCTAATAGTTTTGATCACTACACTTACTCAAAATATATTCTTTTCGATAAAAATATTTTTAGTATTTTATAATTTAACTATATTGTGTTATCTACTTAAATAAATGTTTAATTATCATTGTTGCTATGAAATTTATTGTGTGTGCACAACATCGATGGTGTTTTGGTAATGCCTAAGGCAAATCATGGTCTTCATCATTTAGAAGGTTCAAGTAGAATGTGTCGATTTCTTCTAAATCATCAACAACCGTATTGTTCACTAGCAATGTGTCAGTATATAGTCATGTAATCATATAAATATCAACTACTTTTGTTAATGCTGCAACTAAAAACTATTTAATAAAACAAAACATAAAAATAAACAATACATATTCTTACTTTGACTAGTTAATTTTTTGTTGTTCAAAAAATCTTCTAAAACTGGTTGTTTAGTCTGGTTATTTTTATCTGACTGTTTTAAAGGACTACCTGCATTATGCTTCAATGATCCATCATTGCATCTCTTTGAAGTGTTTTTGTTCGCTGCATTATCAATGTGACAATTTTTCTTTAATATAGTTGGATGTTGTGTCTGAACAAAAAGGAATAGTATAATCTTTTCCTTAACACTATAAGTTTTAATAAATAATTTGCATTTTTTGATCAGTGGCACAACTGGGATTTATTTTTGAGGGGGAGGGGGAGGGGGTTATTTATTTTATTTTATTTCATATTCACAAGAATACTGAGAATGGGCCCCTCTGAGATGACTCGTGTGGGGGCCCAGGAAAATACATAATATAGAATAATGAGATTATGAGACATCTTAAGCACTTGAAATCTGAATTTTAAAAAGCTGTGCGCAACTTTTTTTGATGTATTTTTGTAATATATTAGGTATTTGTGGGGTATTTAAAATTAATTTAAAACAATTTATTAGATGGGTCACCTGTCATAGGCAAGTATGAAATTAACATTGTACTTACGCTTAATTGTTTTCTTATATTAGAGTTTGAACGTGAATCCACCGTGCAACACTTTGTATCGACACAACTTAAGCACTTCACTTTCAGCTTCTTGTAAAAAAAATTATCCTCAATGACTCTTAATACTTTAAAATATTTTTGATAATTTGGCCTAAATACATTTAGCCATGGGTAAAACGGTGTAGTCACTCGAGCTAAGTGAGTCCATATCTGACGGCACTTTTATTTGCGCGCCTTCCGCCAGGTAGCGCTAAAAAGGCCGATCAACAACCGGCTGCTATAGAGAGGGCCGTATTGTAATGCCGTTTTGCGTATTATCCGCTGTAAAGTTTTAAAATTTCCGACTTCAGTATTCACTATTCAATATTTATTCAAATTTATAATAAATATAATGAAATATGCACTTTATAATATTATAATTGATAATACTATTTAATACTATTGACGTAAAAATAATAACTAAAGTGAAGAATAGAAGGGTTCTCTATTCCTCTCTCGAAATTGTTTGTAGCTTTTTATATATTTATTTTGTGTTTGTTATTATTATTATTTTTTTTTTTATCTTTCTAGTTATATTTTTATTTATCCCTTTGTTATTAGTTAATCGTTAATATGTGTCAATTATTATGTAATGTATTTTTTTTCTTAGGGCGTATGTTAAGTTATGAAAAAGACATTTACATGGATAAATGTGTGATATATTAAATGTGCCTATTAATAACAAATTACTATATATATATATACTGATAACCGTCAGGTAATAAATAATAATAGCAAATACGATAATGATTTAGTATTTTTACAATAATAAAAAACTAGCCATATAATCATAGTAATACCAGGAACAGAGATAGTTTACCAGTATTGTGATGTATATGAGTAAATGAATTGTAAATTTAAAGTAGGTGTTTAGGGACTATTTTAAATACTGTTTTCAACATATTTATGTTTGAAAGTCAAGTGCTTTTCAAAATTTAAAAAAAATCTGTCAAAAAATGAAAATATAAACTGTAATAATATACATTAATAATGTAACATTATTATAAACTCATGAGCCCACACGCAAAAGCATGTTCAGCATTTTAAATTCAGATCCAACTATCCAAGACCAATTTTAATAGCTATAAAGACTTAATTTATTAATTTATAATGTAATATTTTTAAATTTAATATTTCATTAATACATGAATAGTTTATTTGATTTCCAATCAAATTAAAATAATTATACTAAACATAATTTCAATATTAACAATATACATTATTACTATCATTATCTTATTCTTAATTACAATTAATTTAAGTTAACTATTTATGTTGTCATGTATATGTTTGTGTTTTCCAGAACCAGCTAGGAAAAGAAACCTAGTTATAGATGTCCCCAGTAATTATGAAACTTCTAATGAGGCAGGAAGTAGCAGTACCCACTTTGGTATGTTAAAGTAAACTTGCCTACAATAAAATGCACAACAAAACAATTTATGTATGCTAATAAAAGCCATTTTTTTAAAATTTTATATTTTTACAATAATACAAATAAATATATTTGATACAAAGAATGTTTATAGTTATAAATTATTTTCACAGGTACAAGTGTCAGCCAATGGGACATTGTAACTCCTCAACATCTAAAACATGTTAAAAGTACTCCCCTCAGAACAAATAGTGAGTTTTACATGTTTTAATTTATTCTATTCAGCATTTGTATAACATAATTTTGCCTATTTTATTTTAGAAAAGCATTTCAAAAGCTGATCTGCTGAGGCAACAAACCTCTTGCAGCAAAAAGACAAATTAGTTGAATTACAAATAAAAGCGTTGGGGCAGGAAATTGAAATAAATGATATTCGAAAAAGGAACGTTACCTTAAAAGAACAAAAAATGAAATTAGAAATAGAACTTCTTAAAACAAAATTAAATAGTAGAAAATATTAAGTTAATTTTTTTTTACTTAGAAGTCTGTTGCTACATTAATTATGTATATATACATAATATACATACACAATCTACATACAGCAATTAATTAATGTTGTTATTACTTATGAAGATGCAAAAGCTACATGTTTGGTGAATGTAACAGGCTGATGATTTACTAACCCCAACGAAGTCAGAAATAGCTAACAAAAATGAGCCTGTAGCAAGATACCTCAGCATCATATACAGCTTACAAGGTGCCAATATTGCTCTGTTTCTGAAACAAAAAAAGTAATATCGTAGGTAGAAGAAAAAACCACAGCAATACAACTTTTACAAACAGTTGAAGGATTTCCATACTGTTGATTATTCGACGACAACATCAATAACTTTAATAAATTAAATAAGAAAAACACTAAAATAATGAGTTATTTCTACATATTATATGGATCTTATTTGACAACCGATCAAGAGATAGTTGGTATACAAGTTAGGACCACCCTGTCATAGTCATGGGCGTGCGCACGGGGGCTTCCGGATGTGCCTAGGCACCCCCCCGCATTTAATTGAGACCCTGAGATTTAAATTATAATAGGTGTCATCGTCTCCAACAGTATCTTTGTTTTTCGGCAGCAATTGTTTTTAAATTGTATTAAAAGCTACTTACCTTTAAGAAGGAGGTGATATTTCACTTTGTATCAATCTCAAGACAGGACTAAACGTAGCTTTTGAAATACGATTTATATGGCTAGTTTTATTCCAAGAAATGTATGTTAGGTACCTCATTATAAAAAGTACATTTTAATTATATTAATTATATTTTTATTCATATTAATTATAAACCCATAAAAAAACTAAATACCTATTAAAAATGTATACATATTTATATAATACAAATTTTGTTTTCCATAAATTGTTGAAAAGTGAAACAATGTGGGTCGTGAAAGATTTTTCGGGAGAAATTTTGGTCCCGGTATTAAAAAGCTTGATATAGACGATATGTTATCGGAGATAACCTATATAAAATGTATATATATAACATCATTATGTGTTGCGCCGTCTTGCGTTAATAAAGCAGTCGTACTTTGTCAATGCGTGTGATATACTGATATGTGCCCTCAGTCCCCGCAGCCGTAATACGTAACAGTCACCTCAAGCGGCCGCATAAGTGGTCCGGATTAGTCGCGCAGATCTGAGCAATGATGTGTTGGCCGCGAACAACGACGCTTCTTCTATCGGAAGCACGCGTACGAGTTACCGATTCTCACACATTTATTTCAATGATTTCGTACCACCCATCAACAATATGAGCAACGGCGATATATCGTTTGAAATAATTTTTACGTTTGCTACAACCCGCCATGGCCACTAATTATGGTATGGCGAGATGTAATTTCAGACAAAACGCAGTCACTCAAATATTTAAAATTTGAAAATAAACTATGAAGACAAACCGATAACAGTAGTTAAGGATAACATTCAACCACTCAATAATATGGAAAGGTTCATGTTTTGCTTCTGGCATAGGTATTCAATATTCATACATACAGATAAGCCGCAAGCGTACAACGGTGAAAACCAAATCAAGGTAGGGCCGTTGTCGTATACAAAATTACAAAGTGATAGTTACAAGAACGACCACGTCAGTTCCATGAGGAGACCATGAGGAGTTTTACAACCAACCCTTTTTTAGCTGTACTTCCCTTCTCTATACACGATTCGCAATTATTTAAGTATAACATTATTACATCTCTAGTTATATTATTGTACTTTCTATTAATCTCGTGATCCATTCTATTTCTACCTCCATGTCCAATTGACAAATGAACTTCATGTATAATATGATATAACTGAACATTATGCACATAATATTTTATTTCATTGCCTTTAAATACATTTAAAATTTAATTAATTTAAAAAAAATTGTAATACTCTTATATAAATAACCATATGAACGAGTATAATTAAAATAGTATATAATATCATTGATTGGGTATAATAATATTATGCAGATTATTTATATAAATACTTCACAATTTACATTGCCCAATATACCTCGGACATTGTATACATTGTCCGAATTTTCCACTTTGCCCGTAAAGAAAATTTATTTAATCACGATTTTTTTTCTGCTTAAATATAGCTTAACGATCCCGTAAACTATCGAGAAAAGTTTTGAAGTTGACACTTAAATACATAAACCGCTAAATTCAATAACAAGTAAATTTTGTGTCAATTATCACTCTACAAGCGTCAATATGAAACCTACATCAAAAAAAAAATGAACGTATAGGACTTTTTTTGTTCGGAACGAAGAGTTCGTCGTTCAAATGAAAATATAAACACAATTTGGATGGTCAAAATTTAATCTTTCCGCTTCAAATTCGACGAAACACAAACGTCACATTCAAAACACTTTTCTATCTGAAAAACTAGTTAAAATTTATTTAATCATGATTTTTTTTCTGCTAAAATATAGCTTAACGATCCCGTAAACTATCTACTATCTAGAATAGATTTGAAGTTGACACTTAAATACATAAACCGCTAATTTCAATAACAAGTAAATTTTGTGTCATTTATCACTCTACAAGTGTCAATGTAAAACCTACATGAAAAAAAAAGAACAATATCGGATTTTTTTCGTTCGGAACGAACAGTTCGTCGTTCAAATGAAATGTATAAACACAATTTGGATGGTTATTCTTTTATCAAACAACACTTAATATTTCAAAAAGTATTAACTTTTTTCTAATTTTTTCGTTTTCTATATGCTATATGTACGCTGTTCTAGAACTGTATATTTTTTTTATATTGTTCATAATACATTAACCAGGCAAACCACTATCAGCTTTTGATTTTTAAATTTTAACCTATACTTTAAATTTTATAAATGAATAAGGCTGTATTTTTTATGAATTATCACGTTAAATTTTTATAATCGGTTAATGAGATATTCCTGCTCAAAGTTGGGTGGTTTTGTCAGGTGGTTATTGTGTGGTATTGTGTTATACCTCGTCGTAGATACCGCAGCTATTAAGATTTGTATGTTCCAGGACAGCTGTTAGGTTTTCATATACTTGAGCAAATATTAACAATTTCTTAAGTCATGTGGAGTTTTATAAAAACAAATAGACTGATCTCTGATCTGACATTGCTGTATATTATCTTGTTTAAATTAAATATCTAAACAATTTATATTTTATATCATTATTCATTATCAGGGAGGAGGCAAATTCTTACAGTACCACAAAAATGTTTCGAATTTTTTTCCATTTTTATTAAAATGTATTAAAAGGTATGTATTAACAAATTAACACAAAATGTATTTATTTATTTATTTATTTGATAAAATTGTTATACTGTTATAATTATAAATTTAAATGTAAAATGTTATGTACATTTTTTATAAATTTTTTAAATTTATTTTATAATGGTCAGCCCTTCGGAATTATAGTATTCCAGTATTCGTGAATTCATATTGAAATTCCCTTATTCTCAGGTCTCCTATGAATTTGTTTCTTTGAAGTATGATTTTTTATAAAAAATCCCTTTTCGTTAGTCGTTTTTTTTATAATTTATTTTAACACAGGTTGAGTTTGAATTTCTCGTAATTTGTTAATAACAGAATATTATGTTAAATTATTATATTGTGCGGAATTTAGATGAGTTTTGAAAATTATATTAAATATGTGTACTTACACGGATAATGTTTAGTAAGGGTTTTTATTTTTAGTTATTTAATTATTACTTTTTTGTATGTAAATTTCATAAGTTCCTACTATTTTGAGGCCAAAATTAGTTAGTAACTACCCATAGCGTTCAATGTCACAGAATTATCATTGTTATTAGTTAAATGTTTGATTCTTTTAAGTTGATATTGTATTGATTAATGATTATTATGATTAGTTATACTATAGAAGTAGTTCTATTATGATATTATCAAAGGTTGAGTATGAAAATAATTATCTTAAGTTAAGAGAACTCACTATCGATAAGTTATAGAAATTAACATGAACCAAATCATTCATTGAAAGCAATAAGAAAGTTGTATGGTATAAATTTTAACTTAAGTCAGTTTAATAAAAGGTATATAATTGGTATTATCACATAATTGACTTTTTTTTTATGTTATCGAGGACTGAGGGAGGAACTATGGTGCCAGTACTTCTCTTATCACATAATTGACTGCGTTCTTTTTAATTTCCTAAATTATAATAAACAATTTTATTGAAAGATCTGTGAAGCGAATACATTTATTTTACTTTACACTATTATCAAATATTTAAACTATAAGCAATTCACATCCCAATTTATTAATAATTTAACAAATATTAATTGTTTTGTATCAAATAGCAATTGAATGTCATATAATATTATGTCTATCTAATCTACTAAAATAAATCCATATAAAATATTATTTTATCAAGAAAAATAACAGAAATGTTTTTACCATGTTTCTCAAAACTTTTGCCTACAGTATTGGATTATTTTAATTTTTATATTTATTAATAATATGTAATATGTTATTATGTTAGTATAATGCTGTATAATAACTTCTAACTGCTAATGAATTAGTAGCACATAACAATTAGTAATCTACTTTCGTAGTGACTATTAACCCGATTGCGTCTTAGATTAAGTGACTAATGAGTATAAAATAAAATGTGTGAAAATTATTTCGTGTGGTGCCTATTATATTGAAACATCAACCTCAAAATAAAACCTCTCTTGTTCACCGCTAGACTGCGTTAAATATACCGTTTTAAGGAACATTGAACATGTAACACAAGCTTCCTTTATATTATTATTTATGTATCTACATTATGTTTATTATTTTAATTAAAAAAAATTGGCAGTCAAATTATAATACAAATTGAATAGTACCAAATAAGCTAACAAAGTAAATTAATTATAAGTACATGCATGCAGTATTATATGAATTGAGAGTGTTACAACATTTCCTACGATTCTACAATTGTTGGGGTTTCCGACAACCACTCACGAATTTGTTGAGGAATGAGAATTAGAGTGGAGAAGGATTACTCAAAACCATAGGCGTGCGCAGCCTCCGGTTTCAGGGGCAGCAAGAGATTGATTCGGCCCATTCTTCAAATTCACCATAAATTCCGGCCGATAACTTTACTTTTTTTAATATCGGGTATCAATATTAAAATTGTATTGGCTATTTATTTTTGTATAAAAAGTTTTACAGTAAGACCTAATCCCATTAAAGGTGTTCTTTTCCACTTAATTGTTAATATTTATTATTTATAATATAATAAAATAAACAAACATTAATAACAATACAAAATATATACTTTTAAAATAATTACACAGAATCTGTAGGTACAAAACTGAATGTGTTTATTAATTTTTTTTAAATAATAATAATTAAAATCATAATATAATTGGTAAGAATATGGTACATAATTAAAGTTGTAAATAAAACAATAGTAGCTTTTATTAATATTCATAGACTTTTTTGATTTGAAATCATGACTATTTTTTTTTATAGTAGACTACAGGTCTATTAGTTTTATACTAGTAAATTCTTTAATCAAAAAATATTTATCTATACTCAACCGAAACAATAAAATATAACTTTTTTTATCTACAATGGTCATTATTTGTAGAAATATAATTTTAGCGTGGTTTATTATTCAATATTTGCCGGCCGTGGCAGCCCCAAAGAAAATCCTGGGGCAGCATATGCTGCCTCTGCTACCGCCGTGCTCGCACGTCGCACCTATGCACAAAACCATTTAAATTGTAAACGTTGATATAATGACGTACACAATGATATTTTATCGTTGTACATGTGTTCCAAACATTATATTACGATAATGACATTACTCAAAACCAAACAATAATCTTAATAAGAACTAAATACTACGGCGACGACTTCATATAAAATACAATTTGGTGTGCTCCACTGAACAAGAGGAGAACTTTATATAAATTATATGACCTTGACCACGGCAATAGCCACTAGTCACTAGTGAGTAGTGGTGGTACCTCGCTGGAACGGCGACAGCGGACAGGCGTCTTCTTGTTTATCTCGGACTTCGGTCTACGAGAGGAAACCACTGCGGCTGCTCGATGAGTGGATACCGCGAG
Source organism: Myzus persicae (assembly GCF_001856785.1). NCBI lineage: Eukaryota > Metazoa > Arthropoda > Insecta > Hemiptera > Aphididae > Myzus > Myzus persicae. The sequence goes on along the minus strand of NW_019100948.1, from coordinate 6,940 downwards.
TATATACCAGTATACCACACAAGTCGGCGGCACTTCCCGGAACACCACGACGGAAACTAAAACCGGCAAAACCTGATGGCCCGCGCAATAATTGATGAGTAGGTATTTTGACAAATTGGGTACGTCGGCTGATCACAACAATGACAAATACGATATTATCACATATCGTGATCACACGAAGTATTGCGGAGGCACTCACGCGGTGAACGTACGCGACGCTGCGTTGTGGTCAACCTCGAGCAGCAACCTCACAGCAACGAAAAAAACACAAGTCTCGGGATCACACGAGATTTTCACGGCGGCACGCACAATTAAACAACCGAGCCGGCGGCAAGACCACCGGTGAACTCGATGGCTCGCTATGAGGAATAGCGAGCGTTCATTGAAGTTTCTACGCCCGGCGCGCAGTTTGAAGGAGTCTTAATGATAAGTGCTGGCAGCAAAAATGCAAAAGTGTTCCGTGTTCGAAAGCGTTATTGCTTTACCTGATCTTGCTCGTATACCCGTTGCTGCATGTCATAGTTTTCACCGTTGATCATATCATCTTGCTCCGTTGACAGTATTGCCTGCTGAAAAGCAGGTAGTTGCGGCCTAACGAGAACATGTCTCGATCGCCGTACGGCGTCCTGGTCTGACAGTTCACTGCAAATCTTGTTGTTGTCTTTCGTGCACACCACCTTGCAACAAACTTGGACATTGGTACAATTTCGATTGGGTAAAGATCAATTTCTGGAACATAATTTTTACTTGATGCAGTTTCCATTTCCCCGTCGGCAGTCAAGATAATAATATAAGATACAATTTTTACACCCCTAACATTGATTTGTCTTATTTATTTTTTTTAAGTCTACATGTTGATGTTGACGACTGCTACAAGTCGTTGACACTGGACGGCCAAATTAAAAATATAATACGATAAGTAAAAATAATAATAAAATAATCAATAATATTTCGTTGATAGCTATAGCCATTGTTTTGCCTTCTATTAGTTCTATCTACAATGACTAATGACTCATTACTGAACTAAGATTTTGATGGCTTTTGCATTTTTTTATTTCTTAAAGTCCTATACAGTTTAAACCAAAAACTAAATTTGTTTCGTGGTATAACAATTTAGAATATATAATTTTTATTTTGCATTTTTTGTATTTTTAAGCTCATTTTTACAAATATTACATTTATATTGTGTATTTAACCTAACTTTTATTTATTTTAAGTTTTTTTAATGTGTGTTGTACCCATAGGTAATTTCAATTAGTACCTATGGTTTTTTTTTGGTTCATTAGTTTTTATTCGTTCTGTTACATAAAAAAAGAACAATAAGAACAATTGATGGTAAATAATATAAGATTAATACCTATAGTACTCTTATAAAAATAGTATCTTTAAACTTTTATCGACAACATACCATAATATCATCGCTGTTTCACCCGTTTTCTATAAAATTATTGTCACCTGTCGGCGAATCGGGAAAATTGAAACTTTATTAACAGAATAATATCAAAAGTATTTTAAAACTGGTATTTTTGTAGGCAAACTGAGTTGTCAGCGAATTGGGATTTGGCAAAATGGGTATGAATAGAAAAAATAATATAATTAATTAAACTCTCAAGTCAACTCAAATTTAAATATAATTTTTTTATTTACTTCTTAAAATAAATGTTTACCTTTTTTGTGTAGTATAAAAAATGAATGAATAATAAGTAATAATAAATAATAATATTTATTTTTGAATTACATTTTTTTCGCTCGTACATTTTTTGATAATTTTTTAAGGTTTTTAGGTTATTTCGAATTTTTTCAGTGCATTGTTCAGGTCGTTAAAAAATAAGATCAATGGTAAGGACAACAAAATACGATTTGTGAAAATTAAATCGTATAGCGCTGCGATGTAGTGATTATACTAAATCATCAGGGCGAAATAAAATGTCTCTATAGTTCATCGTTAGAGAACGTTGCTTATACCATTTTAGTATTTTACGCTCAAGAATTCCCCTCAGCCACTAAGATGGAAAACAAAAACTCGACTACTCGCTTATGAGTCGTTAATGCCCACTGATCATATAGCAACTACATAAACACGAATCTCGTGATTACACCATGTTTTCATGGGTGGTTAACGAACAATACATCGTGTTCGGTTCAGGAAAAAGACAATTAGACATAATAGACAACCGAGCTGGTGGCACACCACCGGTGAACTTGGTGATTCGCACCAGGATTTCGCGAGGAGGAACAGGACTTCTATTTGAAACATCAAGGCCCACCGCGCTATTTAAGGAATAACAGTTTCGTGTTCGAACATCTTCCCCCCTGAAAGCCTTTTCTCACACAAAATATCTGGAGAATCGGAAACTAAGACCCACAAAGACGTATAAAGATTAGTTGTTAGCTGCCGGTGTCATACGGTAGCCCAAGTCGTAACGTAAGTGGCTTACATATTTTTTTAAAATACAATTAAAAATACAATAATTCATTTGAAAATTATGTATTATGTTTCGTAATAATAGTAATACTATTAATAAATCAAAAATAATATCACCCACATTTGAAAACAACATGGTATATTATCGTTGAGTACCCCTTAAACCATCGCCGACCGACCTTAAGCACAAGCTACCAAGCATAAATACCGCAGAACAAAAGAACGTGTTGGTGCCACAAACTTGGTGGTGCGGTGGATCAAATGATTCAGTCTTAAAGTGTGTCCGAACTCTCAATGGATAGTACAGTGCTAATATAAACATTAATGTCACCGCAATTCAAAAGTGAAAAAAATATTAAAAATTTCAAATTTTTTTTTTTTGCTTCAACGCATAGATCGTCGTTCACATAAAAAGATAAACCCAATTTGGATGATCAAAATACAATGCTTCTACTTTAAATTATATTATTTTAGTATTATTGTGACAACGAACACTACTGAATAATATATTCTATTGTGCAGTTTAAACCATAATGCTCTTATAATACATTAACATACAGGCCCATAAAGAATATCGCAGTGGATTCACAATAATATTTCGTCCGAATTCAAGATCCGGTCACTGTCCTCCGCCAACTGGATGCATTTATAGTTTTTAATGAGCTGAAATATGCAGGCCCGACTAAAATCAAGTTGGAAAGTCGTGATTTCACCGCCGGTCTGCAGGCATTGTGGACTGTGGTGCATATGACTTTAGCTGGTGATACACTCGTCACCGCGGATTTGGACTAAAACGAACCCGCCGTTGCACCTGGCCAAGATGTCATTATCAACGACATCTACATAATAATAATATATTCACATGTCATGTCCCGTCTCCTGCCTTGACCAAGTGTGCGTCCAAGTTGAGTGAAGTGCCAGCCATGTCGCTATATGTCGCGACAACCGTTCTTGTATAGCATCACGAATTATTTTATTAATTACACTGACGTTTTATGGCCGTTTTTGTTGCATTGCATGTCTGATGTCCGCGGTCGCCGTAACCGTAAGTGTCATCTTAATTTCAATGTGCATTCGTATTTTGTTGTGACGCATTCCGCCTTGAGCGTCACTGTAGTGCTCTCGTAAAATTATACATTTTTAGGCTTGTATGTAGGATGTCACGTTTCTTTGCGTTCCGTATCGCTGTGTTCTTGCACGCCGTTGTTAATTGTTATGTAGTGACAAGTAAAATCCGCCCTTTTCCGTTCACGCATCCTGTATACCATGGTTTAGTGATATACAACTGTCGTGTTGCGTTTTCGTCCTTTGTCGAGTCGGTCACGGTGTAACAGGATAGTCATGGTATCGGCCCACTGAGTTTCATTAAATTATATATTTCTATACTTATGTTTGTACTCATTTCTCATTATCATAAAAAGAAAAAGTTACCACTTAACACTCATAACTGGCCCATATTTTGAGTGGCCCACCTATATTTTCTTGGCAGCTGCCGATCGGACTCCGACCATTGCCCGAATTGTTGAATGTCGTTCAATATATTCTTCTGCAGATGTATCCTGGGCGTTTTGTTTCATTCGAGGGTGTCAGACTGTCAGCCTAATATCTGCCCTCATATCACGATACATATTGTAACATAGTACAAAATATTATATTTAATTTTTTAAATATTGGTTAGTAGTTACATAAATGATAAACAAATTATTATATTACTACGAGACATTCCTTGTTTTTACGACGAACCAGTGAGATAAAAGTAATTTCAGCACGCCAAAAGTCCGAATTTAAATGGTTCATAACGTATATTCCTATGATACAATTATAGTATAGTTGTTCGATATTTTATTTTCATATCAACACTATCTCTAATTGTTCCCATTACCGTTATAATGAGCTCGTTAACCGAGTCAAATAATAAAACGATTTTCCGTTATCTGTGTTCAGTTGAACAACCAAGTGCGATCGTGTAACCTATGTGTCTATACGTACATTAAATTATCAATATTAAGCAAAATAATTCAAAACCAAGTATGGAAGATCACAATGTAATAGATAAGTTTAATAATTACACGATTTTAAAACATTTGTAGCTGTATAATTTAGCAGTATAAAAAACACTAATCTATTAATATTTACAAATTCAAGAACAGATATAACTTTTTTGTAACTCGTAGTAACTTTACAGTTTGATATTTTAATTATAGTATGAATACGTATCTTTTTATTCGTATACATATGGTATTCCGAAAATGTCCGATGTATCTTAATTTTAATTTTCTTCTTATCTGGTCCAAGTCATGAAGAATCAAATACCAACTATACATATATGGAATTGTTTTGTAAATTGAGGGGAAATAATATTTTAATTACTCAAGCGAGTTCAAATGATAGAAGAGATTTTTTAATGAACATATTAAAAAAAAAATATGAACGACATTCATGGTCAGAGAGTTACGAAGATAATATAAAATCATTAATACGAAATTTTAGTGTTATATTAGTACGAAAATGGAGAGCTAGCAATAGTACATTTAATATGTTTGCAAAAAAAAATGCTTTATGGTTGCAAAAACAGTTTGAAATTCCAAATCAATATATTAAAAAAATTAAAGAAAAGGTAGGGAGACAAAGAAAATTGTTTACAGAAAGTTCAATTCGAGGTAAGCAGCGTAAATCATCGGCAATAGGTAAAATATGCAAAACTCCAGTAATAACATTTGTAGTGAAATCAAAATTGTATAAGAGTGGAAAGAGAACGTTAGCTAAACTATTTGAAGAAGGTGCGTCTACTCCAAAAATAGGATTGAAAATGAAGAAAGCTTTAAAAACTAAAAAAGTTATTCCTTTTTCACCACAGGAAGCCTTAGCATTTATTTTAGATAACAAACTTCTTCTCCAACTTCAATGTGTGAACAACAACGAAAAAATTGTACTTTGGTCTAATCCTAGATATTCTTCCACTCGTTTTTGTCGACCGTTAAAATTTATTTTTATGAAAGAAAGTATAATGATAAAACAATCGAAATGTATACAGAAATTGAAGATGAAATATCTAGATTAACTGATACAATAATTTATATTAATGATATATCAATTATAAGCATAAAGCATACACTAATTTTTTCAATGATTGATGGCAAGGTAATGTTATTTATTTTATAAATGTATAGCTTATTTTTAAATAATATTTGTATCCTCAGGTTTGTAGTGCAGTCACAAATACATCATGTCAAACATGTTACATAATATGTGGATGTAAACCGTCACAAATGAATAATTTATATCAAGTTTTCGAGCGACCGATTAAAACGGAAAACTTTAAATTTGGATTATCTGTGTTACATGCTCATATACGACTTTTAGAATGCCTTTTACACGTGGCTTATCGTATAGAAATAAAAACGTGGCGAGTATGTACATAAAACTATTTAACTATTTAAATTATATATAGAGTAATGAAATTGTATTTTTTAAGGTTAGTTCATTAGTACATAAACAACAAGTAGCGGCAAAAAAAAGCATATCCAAGAAAAGTTTCGATCGGAAATGTTACCTATAGATATGGTATTACAAGGTATTAGATATATTTAAAAAAATCAGTTCAAATCAAATTTTTAATATCAGTAGCTAATTTATTTTATTTTTGTCATTTAGGTTCTGGCACAACTAATGACGGAAATACTGCTAGAAAATTTTTCCAGGAGCCTAGTAAATCTGCACAAATCACTGGAGTCGATGAAAATCTTATCACTAGATTTTGTTGTATTTTAACTACCATATCTTGTGGTCATAAAATAAATCATCAAAAATTTGATGATTACGCTAAAGAAACAGCAAGATTGTTTGTGCATTTATATCCGTGGTTTTATTTACCAGCAAGTGTTCACAAAGTGTTAATTCACGGAGGAGATATTATTCGTGCTGCTCTGTTACCAATAGGTGGATAATTTCAAAATTTTACTAAAATATATAATTCTACTAATATTTAAAAATGTAAATACGTAATAACCTATTTTTTGGTAATAGGTCAATTATCTGAAGAAGCTGCTGAAGCATGTAACAAAGAGTATAAAAGACTGAGACTTCATCACACTCGAAAATCATCCCGCATAAATAGCAATACTGATCTTTTCCAAATGATGTTAGTGTCATCTGACCCACTAATTTCATCCCTTCGGAAGACATGTAAAAAGAAAATATATAAGCTTTCTCCAGAAGTTAAATCTTTGTTGGATTTTGAATCCGAAGATGAGGAAAATTGTTCAAACAGTGATACCGATGAACCCGGTGAAAATAGTGACTTAGAGTTGGATATAAGCAGTCTAAGCATGTAGATAGTTTGTATTTGGATTTTTGTTAAAATAATGAATAATAATACCTAATAAAATGTGTATTAAAATAATTTTGGCGTGCTAAAATTTCTTTTATCCCACTGTGGCGCGCGTTTTTGTTACCATATTTTTGAGGGCCACACCACACGCTCTCTGACGACCGCGATTGGATGACCGTGTTATT